>NC_134398.1:88378831-88671331 GCF_050003625.1 Haematobia irritans
TAAAAAATTTCGTGGAAGTGAAAATTATGTGAGGGAATGAGCAGAATCTTCTTTGGGGAAAATTCTTCCAAGCATATAATATTTTTTGGCTCAAAATGCTTTCAAACATATAATATGTTCACATAAAACAAACATATTAATGTTTCGGCAGTATCCAATAATATATGTGCTTCCTGTAAAATATGTTTGGAACATATGTTAGAGAAGCGATTTTTTTGAGGGTGAAGTTACATACGTTTCATTTTCATGTTTTAAGATAATAAAGTACTTAGAAACATTTTTGTTTTGGAAAATTTGTTTAAATTTAACGAAAAATGTTGTAGGGAAAATTGTTTGGGAATGTATGGGAAAGTAGGGAACTTTTTTATCCGTGTAGGGTAAACCGAACAGTTTTCTTGGCAATACTGACTATGAGCTATAGTCTGATTGAGACAAAACACCCATAAACATCTACCACTTAATTTTCTTAAATATGCAACTGCGGTTTATCTCCCAGACCTATATCAATGTTACCCCACAAATGCTTATGATTACTAATTCAGTAAGGGTGGTTTAGGGTATGATATAGTCGGCCCCGCCCGACTTTCTACTTTACTTACTAGATTTTATCAATTAACTTTTTAAATAAAGACTTAACTATTTGCAATCACTTTCTTAATTGACTTTATGGTTTTATTTTAATTAAAAAATTGATTGAATCAATTAATTTTTTATTAAACATTACAAAAAATCAATAATTAGTGTTTCGAGTTTGATTAAAAAGTTAATTGTATCAATTAATTGTTTACTTGAAAAAGTTTCAAGATTCAATTAACTTTTTAATTGGAAATATTTTGGTGATATTTTTTCTGCACAGAGAATACAGATTGGTTGTAGCAACCGAATTTATAGTCAACCTCCTTTTAGCAGTTACAGCAACTATCAAAAGGCAGTTGTGTCTCCCAACTATTCGGTCAATACAATTAATACAACATAAACTATTGGTTGTGTAAACCGATGACATAGGTTGCTGCTACCTTCATAATTCGGTTGTGTTATCCAACCTTATTAATACTGGAAACCGTATTAAAATACAATTTTTTCCTCATAATATATACTTTATTTAAATATGTTTAAATATATTAATATACACATACATATTATTTAACAAATAAAGAAAGTGCAGCTTATAAATTCCGAGCGATTTATTCAACACTCCTATTGAATATTGTCCATTGAGCAATAAACGAACGGGATAACAGCCAAGCTAATTTAATTCCTTATTTAAGTGGGCACGGGTGATATAAACCATACCACGATTTGAGGATTTGATTTCTTCTACGCTTTATGTTCTTCCTGTCTGTGCCTCTGGCCGTATTTTTTTATTTGAATTAAAATGTGTAATGTCTACACGTCTTCTTCAACTACTATAAATTGGAAATAACAAAATGATATTTGAAAAAATATTTCACATGCCATTCGGTTATGAAGATCGTATGTACCTGATGACTACTGAATGACTGTTGTGGAATTTATTTATGGTTGGTCGTATCAACCGATTTAAACTAAAATTTTTTTATAGGTGAGACATTTGGTTGCTACAACTATTTGATTATTATGAGAATAGATAATCTACTGACATGTTCGCCAAATGGTACGGAGGATTCCAAAATGATTTTGAATATAGCAATAAGGTTGACACAACTGATGAATAATTACTAAAGTAGAATTTTCATAACTATAACCGACATACAACCAATCTCTTCTCTTTGTGTGTGTACATACATTTCTAAACATACATATATGTTTACACAAAATTGTCAAACTAGTATATGTTTGCATCCAAAGACATTATATTTAGGAAAATGTTATGTCCACTTAAAAATAATGTGCTACAAATTTGAGTTTCAAACATATAATTTTTACACCGAAACATATGAAAAACAGTCTTTTTCGTCCGTGTAAAATTAATATCTAAGTAGTATACTTATTTTCACCTAGATCGATGTTATTATAGCCCAAAGTCATTATCGTCAAACTAATGCTGGCCTTCTCATTTTTCACTTCTGGTTGGATGTTAATAAAACAGACTCAAACATTGACATTCAAACGGATGGCATTGATAGTGAATACAGTTTCTCACTATTTTGTCCTTGCTGCTGACAATGATGTTCACTTATTTCATGCTTCACATGAATCCATTGAATCTTCCTGACTGCTACCGTCGACTGGATTTTTTTCCTTTGCATTCCATTCTTGTTTCTTGCTTAGCATTTTTTTTCTCTGTCAAGTCCTTATAAAAGAGACAGCCATTAGAATTTTAGCGATTATGATAGTCGAAAAGAGATTTTTTTCCAAAATCAGGAGGAAAATGACAAATCAGAAGTAACATAATAGGGCTGTCTAGTAAAAATTATACTGTTAAAATTTCGAAGAGGGTACACTGGAAAAAATAAAAAGTTTAGATATCAATGACCATAGGTACGAAGATTTTACTAATACAATTTTTAAAAATTTCTGATAAAAAATATTCTTTTCTGGTAAAGATATTGTTATGATTTTATCAATTAGTTGGTCGATAAAAAAATCCACAAATTGATAAAAACATCGTATGTGTTTTATCGGTTTTATGTCCGATATTGTGCGCATACATACATACATCTGCACATTAATTTGTAGAGAAAACAGAGAAAAAATGCATTGATGTCCTCACCTTTCGTATGAGAATGTACAAAAGAATTCAGAAACACTTAGCTTTTGGAAGCTTCGAGAAATATTCTATTATGCCCATCAATTGTTGATGCCACTTTTTTTAATCACTCATATCCTAACATTAAATCAGTGAAGACGCCTTTTTAATTTAGCTACATGGAAGAAGTAAGTATTAAGTGTTCATTTTGTGATTTATATTTATTGTGTTGCTAGAATTGATAATATCTTCCAACTGTTAATCTTATTTATATATTGGAATCGATTTTGAATTAAAACATACTGCTGAATTCGAGATGGAATGAGTTTTCGGTCAACAATTAAATATGCAATGAAGAAAACAATTCGAGTGTTTATTTATTTAATGTTTCTTTGAAAAATCGAAAATTATATTTACTATTATTTTGGTTGAACAAATTATAGTTGTGTTTCTTTACGTACTACTACACCCTCACAAAAAATCGCTTCTGTAACATATACTCCCAAACATATTTTGCTTCAAGCATATACATTTTTGGGTATTGCCCAAACATTTATATGTTTGATCTCTACCAATTTATAATATGTTTGAAAGCATATTGGTCTAAACAATATATGTTTGGGTAGTCTAAGTTCCAAACATTTTGTATTTTTGCATCCAAATTCAATAATGTTGTCTTCCAAAAAACAATATGTTATTATGTGACCATATAATATGTTTGGAAGCATTTTGCACCCAAAAATATTATATGCTTAGAAAAAATTCTCCCAAACAATATTGTGCTCAAAATTTTATTTATTTATTTATATATTTACAATCATAATGAATTATGAAAATAAACAGGTAATATAGGTGCTAACAACATAGGTTTTCGACCTGAATGCTCAAAATGTTGTTTCTGCCCAATTGTATATTCCCCCACATCTTTCTCACTTCCACGAGATTTTTTAGTTCTTAGCACCTTTTTCTGTAATACAAACATTGTAGAAGAAATTATTCAATTGTATGATTTTTTTTATTTTAATTTTACCTTTTGCCAGACGGGGATTCGAACAGCGGACCACGCAGTTTGTAAGGATCAAAGAAGTAGCTGATCAATTGCCCAAGGAAAAATAAAATGTTAATTTTGTAATAACAAGCAACAACCACCAACTTAATTCAATATCGCTCCCTGTTAAATAGCGCTCCAAGCTACTAAACACATATATGTTTATAGGCTATTTCTAAATTAATATATGTTTGCATCCAAGCATATTATATTTACAAACATTTTATGTCCCATACATAATATGTTCTAACATATTAACATATATGTCCCAAACATGTTATGCTAGTTTATGAACATTATATGCTTGCACTCAAAAATATTGTGTTTAAAAATTTGTATTCCAAACATATAATGTTTATAGCCAAACATATGAAAAACAGTCTTTTTCATCCGTGTAGTTACTACTTTTACTAGTTTTTACTAGAAACCGTTCCTCAACCTCAAAAAATAGTAAAAGTAGTAAACAATTTTAAGAGAGCAATGTCGAAATGCATGTCTCTTTTAAATTTTTTTTTCTACAAGTTACTCGACAAATTCTTTCGAGTAAAAGTAGTAGATATGTCACGACAAAAATAATTATGTCTTTTTAAATTTTACAAACCAAAGTAGTTCCAAATCGCTTTTTTTTGGAAATAGTTCTGTAACGTTTGAATGTATTAAGATATCAACATAATTTTTTCTTTGTGCCAAAGCTGAGATGTTTTTCTCTATGTTAAGGTCCCTAGTTGGTTCACGGGCTGGCCTATAGACGTTGGAAGTTGGACACCTCGGATGTATGAAATTTTGTTTTACTTGGCAAACGCGCAATTATGCACCGATCTTCATGATTTTTGCATTGCTGGATAGAACTTTTAAACCTCTATAAAAAGATTGTGTAAGTACATCTAATATTTGCGAGATATGGGCCTTACAATGTATTTTTTTTTGCAAAATTTGAACAAAATGGGGTCCGTATTTCGAATCTAGAAAGTCAGTTTTAAGACCGATTATTGTTATATATTCTTAACTATATTCCTTATAAAATTCTACGTATCCTAGAGGACAAATATGTTATGTGTACCTTTGTACTTTAGATTGAACGTGTAGATGGCACAATTTGGCATTTCAAAACAATTCCGAACCAATACCACTTGTTTCGAAAAAAAAAGTACCAAAACATTGACCGACTCACACCAAATTCGACACATCCATTAATGGACCAAAAGTGCCTCTACGTTTTGAATTTCATGCAAATCGGATAAAAGTTTTAATGTCTATGTGTTGAAGACCCCATCTGGAGGGACGGTTTATATGGGGGCAAGATCGAAACTTAGGCCGATCTTCGAACTTGACCTGCTTGTAGACAAAATAAGTGCCTGCGCAAAATATCAGCACTATAGGTTCGTTATTGAAGGAAGCCTGATTACAACAGGTAGCCATCCAGACGGACATCGTTATATAGTCTTATAATTTCTCCCTGATCAAGACTATATTTTATGTGTATATTTTATGTGTTACAAACGAAATGACAAATCCCCAATATGAGATACTGATAATATGCGCTATTACTGTACTTATATGGACCAGAAGCCAGAGTTTTACTATGACTTCAAAATTTGCACAAAGAGTACTATTAAGAGTACTTTCCATCGCAATAAGGATTTCAAAGTTTCCTGCAAAAAAATTTGCAATTTGTCAAAATAATTGCGATATAAAAGTATTTCACTTACCTGCTTCCATGTTTTAAAAATATTTTTTCAAATCACAATACTTCTTTTGATTTTTATTTGGCATTTTTACTATTTTGTAACATACCATATTATCGTTCCTGTACACAGAAAAAAATATCACCAAAATATTTCCAATTAAAAAGTTAATTGAAGTTGAAAATTTTTTCAATTAATAAATTAATTGATACAATTAACTTTTTAATCATGATAGAAACATTAAGTTAATTAAGTCAATGATTGAAATTTTTAAAATGTTTAATTAAAAAATTAATTGATACAATTAACTTTTTAATCAAATTCGGAAGACTAATTCAGTTAAAAAAAGTGCTGATTTTTTTTTTACTTTTTTAATTAAAAATGTATTTCAAACAATCATTTGTTAATCCAAATAAAAACTCTAAGCCAATCTAACTAAGTAATTAAAAAAAGTTACCTTTTCTAATTAATAAATTAATTGCGTTTTGCAATCAACATCAATTAAATTTTTAATTGAATCAATTAAAAAATTAATTGAATTTTGCTGAAAAAATCAATTAATTTTTTAATCAAGAATTTTTTCTATGCCCAATTAAAACTGTGATTGATACTATCATTTTCGTGATTGAAGACATTTCAATTAAAAAATTAATTGGATCAATTAATTTGGTGATTGAATCAGAGAAAAAATTTTTTGTGTGTACATTTAACAAATTTTGAACTCTGAGAGGATTTTCAATATTTCTCTCTTTTACTACTTTTTACTACCAGCACGCAGAGATTGTCACAATCATATTCGAAGAGCAAAATAATGTGATAGGAGCTATTTTTGCGGCGACCATGTAACATGTTCACCTGCAACCATGTTGGCTCAGTGAACATGGCACCTGCAACCATGTTGGCTCAGTGAACATGGTTCTAAAATTGTCCTCATCTAACATTTTAGATACAAATATTGATACAAATAATTTTGTTTGAATGAAAAGAAAATGGTCACGATCTGAAATGTTATGGTCTTCATCAAAAATGGTTTTCTTCAAGTTAAAAGAACATGGTCACAATCTAAAATGTTTTGCTTTATGAAAAAAACTTTTTTCGTCGTCGAAAAAAGGACGCCACTTGAGAAAAGAAAACATACTATTAATTTTATTTATTGGTTTTTATTTATTTATAAATTAAATCATTGTTTATTTGTATATATAATGTCGTGCAAGCAAACATCATTTATTTTTACACACTCTATTTTGGTTCAATTTCAATAATAAGAAAACATTCAATATTTACTTGTACCCATCAAATGTATCAACGCAGACATCATGTAACTACAAATAAAAACAAGTATATACAGCAGTAAGTTCGGTCGGGTCGAATCTTAAATACCCACCACCATTAACCAAATATTAGGGTTTCCTTTTAAATTTCAGAAGGGCTTGAGGACTTGAGGACACTTCCCGAAGATAAATTTAAAGATTTCACCTATGAGGACTATATCAGATTGTGGATTTATAAAAACAATTTTTGTTTGAGTTTTAGAGGAATCATTAACATCTCTTGTAAGTGTGCAAGACAATTATAAAATAACATCTTGATTTGAAATGTTAAATCTGTAGATTTTCACCCGAGAAGTAAAATCTGGAAATTTTACATTGAGTTTCATGATCAGTGCGCCTTCTATACCCTGAAGAAGTGAAGTCGGTCTATATGAAGGCATTACCAAATGGACCGATAAAAACTTAATCCGATACACGTTTTTGTGAGCCTAAAATACCAGAGTATTTACAATTTCAGGCAAATCGGATAAAAACTACGGTTTCTAGAGTTAAATCGGGAGATCGATCTTATGGGGGCTATACTAAAATATGGACCGATACTCACTGTTTTCGGCACACCTCTTTATGGCTGGAAAATACCTCTAGATTTCCAATTTTAGGCAAATTGGATAAAAACTTCGGATTCTAGAAGCCCAAGAAGTAAAATCGGGATATCGGTTTATATGGGGGCTATACCAAAACATGGACCGATACACACCATTTGTGGCACACCTCTTTATAGTTCTAAAATACCTATAAATTTCCAATTTCAGGCAAATTGTATATAAACTACGGATTCTATAAACCCAAGATGTAAAATCGAGAGATCGGTCTATATGGGGGCTATACCAAAACATGGAACGATACGGACCATCTTCGAACTTGACCTGCCTGCAGACAAAAGACGAGTTTGTGCAAAATTTCAGCACGATTGCTTCATTATCGAAGACTGTAGCGTGATTACAACAGACAGACAGACGTACATCGTTATATCGTCTTAGAATTTCTCCCTGATCCAGAATATATATACTTTATATAGTCGGAAATCGATATTTCGATGTTTTACAAACGGAATGACAAACTTATTATACCCCCGTCACCATTCTATGGTGGTGGGTATAATAAATTATACCATATATCAAGATGCAGAGCAAAAACCAGGTACATTTTTCCGATTACACTTTCCTTTTTTGTATTCACATGAAACCACGTGCCACTTCTGAATAAATAAATAAACATAAAACACAGAAATTCCGTATTCTCCGTCCATTCTAAGAAACAGTCAACACACGACTGACGCGCAAAATGAAAATAGTGTGTACCTGTCAATGTTTTTATAAAATTCTTTTCGCTGCAAAATTAAAAAAAAAAAAAAAAAACAAGTATATACGGCCGTAAGTTCGGCCAGGCCGAATCTTATGTACCCTCCACCATGGATTGCGTAGGAACTTCTACTAAAGGCTGTCATCCACAATCGAATTACTTGGGTTGAGATAACACTTGCCGATGGCAAGGTATCGTAAAACTTTTTAACACTGTCTTCTAAATTGTAAGTTAGCCCATACGGGGTATATATTAAACAAAAAAAGGCCGATTAAATACGTATATAATCTAGTTTGACAAAATTTTCTATAGAAATAAAATTTTGACAAAATTTTCTATAGAAATGAAACCTTGACAAAATTTTCTATAGAAATAAAATTTTGACAAAATTTTCTATAGAAATAAAAATTTGACAAAATTTTCTATAGAAATAAAAACTTGACAAAATTTTCTATAGAAATAAAATGTTGACAAAATTTTCTATGGAAGTAAAATGTTGACACAATTTTCTATAGCAATACAATTTTGACAAAAATTTCTATAGAAATAAAATGTTGACAAAATTTTGTATAGAAATGAAATTTTGACAAAACTTAGTATAGAAATAAAATGTTGACAAAATTTTCTATAGAAATAAAATTTTGACAAAATTTTCTATGGAAATAAAATTTTGACAAACATTTGTATAGAAATAAGCTTTTGACAAAACTTTCTATAGAAATGAAATTTTGACAAAACTTTCTACAGTAATAAAATTTGACAAAATTTTCTATGGAAATAAAGTTTTGGTAGATTATTTTTGGCGATATGGACCAATTTTTGTGTAATAAGTCATCGGATATATATAACTAAAGACCGATATGGACCAATTTTTACATGGCTGTTAGAGGCCATATATTGACAAAATGTACCAAATTTCAACCGTATCTGATGACTTTTGCTCCTCCAAGAGGTTCCGGACGTCAAATCTGGGGACGGTTTATATGGGAACTATATATTATTATGGACCGATATGGACCAATTTTTGCATGGTTGTTAGAGACCATATACTAACACCATGTACCAAATTTCAACTGGATCGGATGAATTTTGCTCTTCCAAGAGGCTCCGGAGGTCAAATCTGGGGATCGGTTTATATGGGGGCTATATATAATTATGGACCGATATGGACCAATTTTTGCATGGTTATTAGAGGCCGTAAACTAACATCAGGTACCAAATTTCAACCGGATCGGATGAATCTGGCCCCTCCAAGAGGCTCCGGAGGTCAAATCTGGGGATCGGTTTATATGGGGGCTATATATAATTATGGACCGATATGGACCAATTTTTGCATGGTTATTAGAGGCCGTAAACTAACATCAGGTACCAAATTTCAACCGGATCGGATGAATCTGGCCCCTCCAAGAGGCTCCGGAGGTCAAATCTGGGGATCGGTTTATATGGGGGCTATATATAATTATGGACCGATATGGACCAATTTTTGCATGGTTGTTAAAAACCGTATACTAAGACCACGTACTAAATTTCAACCGGATCGGATGAATTTTGCTCCTCCAAGGGGCTCCGGTGGTCAAATCTGGGGATCGGTTTATATGGGAGCTATATATAATTATGGACCGATATGGACCAATTTTTGCATGGTTGTTAGAGGCCGTATACTAACATCAGGTACCAAATTTCAACCGGATTGGATGAATTTTGCCCCTCCAAAAGTCTCCGGAGGTCAAATCTGGGGATCGGTTTATATGGGGGCTATATATAATTATGGACCGATATGGACCAATTTTTGCATGGTTGTTAGAGACCATATACTAACATCAGGTACCAAATTTCAATCGGATCGGATGAATTTTGCCCCTCCAAGAGGCTCCGAAGGTCAAATCTGGGGATCGGTTTATATGGGGGCTATATATAATTATGGACCGATATGGACCAATTTTTGCATGGTTGTTAGAGACCGTATACTTAGACCACGTACCAAATTTCAACCGGATCGGATTAATTTTGCTGCTCCGGGAGGCTCCCCAAGCCAAATTTGGGGATCGGTTTATATGGGGGCTATACGTAAACGTGGTCCGATATGGCCCATTTTCAATTCCATCCGACCTACATCAATAACAACTACTTGTGCCAAGTTTCAAGTCGATAGCTTGTTTCGTTCGGAAGTTAGCGTGATTTCCACAGACGGACAGACGGACAGACGGACGGACGGACGGACGTGCTTAGATCGACTCAGAATTTCACCACGACCCAGAATATATATACTTTATGGGGTCTTAGAGCAATATTTCGATGTGTTACAAACGGAATGACAAATTTAATATACCCCCATCCTATGGTGGAGGGTATAATAAATGGTCACGAAAACAATGTACATGGTCTTTATGGCCATATAATGGTTCTAGACATGTCAATACGTAACCTATAAAAATACCTTTTTCCCAGCAAAAAAGTAAAAAAAATTGAATGGTCTCAAATTCTATCATATAATAGGATATATTTGCGGCATCTGGGAACCATTTAAATGCTTATTGCCAACATATATTTTTCTCCGCACGAAAATTATTTTTAAAGACAAAATACATGGTTTTCGCGACAATTACATACTCTAGATAAGCATTAAATGGATGCGTCAACCATGTCCAAACATGTTTTTTTTTGTGCGTGAGTAAAGTAAAGGAACACATCTTATATCTAAATAAAAACTATAAAACTTTTCTTTTTATGTAAAAATGTCTTTTATGTCAACCGAATTTTTGTAATATGTATAAACTGACGACAACATTTTTATCAAATGGTGGACACATCCATTAATTACAATTAAGAAAAAAAGTTTACGACATCTTTATCGAAAGCAGGATTTTTAATGTTGATAAATCGGTTACGATATTTTTATCAAATTGTGGATTTTTGTTATCAATTTTAAACTTACAAATCTGCTACGACATATTTGTTGAATAGTGACTTTTTTATCCGTTTTGAAGGTGATAACATGCCTACGACATTTTTGTTGAATAGTGGATATTTTTATCAGTTCAAATTAGAGAATATTTTCGATAAAACACCTACAACTATGGGCTTTGAATATTCGAACAAGTTTTTCGCAGGAAAATTTAATAATATTTCATTTGGATCTTCGTATTTCGTGCTTTTTGCACCAAAATTAGTGTTTTTAGATTTACAAAAAGCACCATATGTGTATTTTCAGTGCCTTTGCATAAAAGCACAAACTTGGGGCTTTCTGACATTTTTATTTAGTGCTTTTTTCAATTTGAACAGTATTGAGTTTGATTGACGACATATTTTCATATAAAAAAATTAGACTATCAAAAGCTTAAGAAACTGAACTATATTACCAATATAGAATTTCATTCTTATGCAGGTGGTATTCATCATTTTCTTAATCAAAATTGTGATTTAAGGTATTCTTTTGAAAAATCTTACGACGCGTGCCGAATTTCTGAACTTGATAAAGATGTCATTAAAAACTTTTGTATTAAATACACAAAAGCACTGATTGTTGCCATCAGAAATAGAGTCTCTTCAAATATTAAAATACTAGAATATTAATATTTCCAAATTTACAGCCTGTTTCTGTATGTCGAACGAGCTCTATCGATCGACTGCAATGCATAGAAACAGCTGATTTTTGGTTATAAATTCAGCTGTTTGTCTTAATACCACTTCATCGAAATAGCTCGTTCGACATACAGAAACAGAAATGTCGATAAATTTATTTTTTCCTCTGAAAAACATATTTTGAATTTTGAAATTCATAACAGATCAAAATGAATGGAACGAAAGTAAAATGCTTCAAATCAAATCAATACCAAAAGTTCTATAATACATCTTAAAAAGTTTATTTTTTTTACATTGAAATTTAGGTGGCTGGAGTAGTTTTTGTGTCGGGAACTGGTATGTTACTGCCTGATCATGAAACTCAAAATCGACTCGAGACGAATCGTTCGTCTAGATTGAAACTAAAATAACTTTAGATATATTTTCTAGAAAGTCCTGAATTTTGTCATGAACTCATTATTTATGATTTACTATCGAACACCGAAACAATTGGGATTTCACAGACTCTGGTTTTCGAGATATTAATATGTGATTTTCGAATCGTTCGTCTCGTGGCGAACAAAATTCCACGAACAGGCAGTTAGAGTTTATAATATAGTTTTCGTGCTCTTTGCCCTCCGAGAGTTGGCACCACTGGCTAGCCTGCCCGCCTTGCAGACACAAGGTCGTGGGTTCGAACACCAAAAAGTTTTTCAGTGGTAGATTATCCCACATCAATGATGCTGGTGACATTTCTGAGTAATTCAAAGCTTCTTTAAGTAGTTTCACTGCAATGTGGAACGCCATTCGACTCGGCTATAAAAAAGGAGGTCCCTTGTCATTGAGCTTAACATGGAATCAATCGGACAGCACTCAGTGATAAGAAAGAAGTTCACCATTGTGGTATTTACAATGGACTGTGGTACAGTCTAAGTGAGCCTAATACATCGGGCTGCCACTGGCACGACCTCAAATTCACAATGTACAAGGTAAGGAGACCGAGCAAGATGAATCTAAATCCGTGATTGAATCAGTAAAAGAGACTGTTAAGAAGGCTATGTCGGAAATAAAACAGCAGGCAAATAAATCTAGAATAAAATGCTATAATTGTGATAAGACTGGACATCTTTCCCGGGAATGTAAAGCGCGGCGTAAACCGTCGGGGTCAATCTCACCATCCCCATTAAACAATAGTCATAAGGAGGTGACCACAAAGTCAAGCGACTCAAATTTAAACTTTGCGGATAATAGAAAAATTGTTACGTTTTTATATTGAGGCGTGTTCAATAACCCGATAAAAAAACACAGTTCTTTTCAAATAACGACAATCTACATTTTATTTGCTTAACAGGTAGTTTTCTCTTATTTGCTCTACGATGGTTGCTTCAATTCAAGAATCCGGAAGCTCAACTGGCACGTTGGATAGAAAGACTCCAAAGCTACGATTTCAGTATTGAGCATAGAAAAGGTGGCAAACACGGCAACGCTGACGCCTTGTCATGTCGACCTTGTAATGTCGAGTGCAAACACTGTTCGAAAGCTGAACATAAGGAGGAAATTGTTGACATCCGGCTGTTACACATAGAATCTAGAGTGGACTGGGCAACAGAACAGCGCAAGGATCCTCTCTTAAAAAAAATTATTTCGGCAAAGGAAGAAGAAAAGAAACCTAGCAAGAAAGACATCGCAGCCGAAAGTCCACTTATGAAATCATACTGGGCTCAATGGGACAGTCTATGTCTAGTCAATGGAACCCAGCAACGTAAGTGGGAAAGTGAAGATGGCAAGAATATCCGAAACTTGATCATCGGACCAGAGTCAAAAGTAAAGGATGTTTTGACGGAGTTTCACAATGGTCCTAGTGGAGGTCACTTGGGAATAACCAATACTGCCGAGAAAGTGAAGCAACGATTTTACTGGGTTGGATGCCAGAAATCAATTGCGGAATGGGTAGCCAATTGCGAGAAGTGCATGAAGGCGAAAGGTCCATTTGAAAGCCATTTGAAAGAATAGCAATGGCAG
Source organism: Haematobia irritans (assembly GCF_050003625.1). Lineage (NCBI taxonomy): Eukaryota > Metazoa > Arthropoda > Insecta > Diptera > Muscidae > Haematobia > Haematobia irritans. The sequence goes on from NC_134398.1 coordinate 88,392,449, forward strand.
GCCCTTCCCCAGTAAGTGATTCTGGAAACCGATATGTCCTGGTGGTCAACAGTAACGACATACCAAACACGTTTGGCGAAGTTCACGAATCAGTGCGCAACAAAATGAAAATGGTCAGCAACAGGATAAAGGCAAGATATGATCGTGCTGCAAATACTGAGGGCTTCCAAGAAGGACAATTGGTTCTGCTTTTTAATCCGCAACGAAAGAAAGGATTGTGTCCCAACCCTGCCAACATTTTTTGAATTTGACGGCGCTTCTGGGAATCCCCACCACGTCGAAAACAATCGTATACGACCAAGGCCGTAGCCAGGATTTTAGTTCGGGGGGGTTCAACTTTAAAAAAAATATTCATATAATCTCATGTGTAGAAATTTTTTTTTATGCATAGGTATGTATACAATATTTATACCTTCACCACTACTGTGGTACAGGGTATAATAAGTTTGTGCATTTGTATGTAACGCCAAGAAATAGTAGTCATAGGCACATCTTTTAGTATACCGATCGGTTTAGAATTAAATTCTGAGTCGATATAGCGATGTCCGTCTGTCTGTCCGTCCGTCTGTATATGTAATTTTGTGCACAAAGTACAGGTCGCAGTTTAAGTCTGATCGTCCTCAAATTTGGCATGACGTCTTTCTTCGGGTCAAAGACAATCGCTATTGATTTTGGAAAAAATCTGTTCAGATTTAGATATAACTGCCATATATATTTATCACCGATTTAATCATAATTCACGTATTTATGAACCGATGTTCTTCTAAATACATCTGAATATTTTCCCAGTCCCATAAAATCTGCACAATATCAGGTAAATCGGTTCAGATTTATATATAGCTCCCATATATATCTTTAGTCCGATTTTGACTTATATGGCCCCAAAAGCCAAAGTTTTACCTTGATTTGCTTCAAATTTTGCACAACGAGTACGTTTAATAGTATTGTCTATTGTGCCAAATTAAGTTGAAATCCGTTCAGATTTAGATATAGCTCCCATATATAGCTTTCGCCCGATTTACACTCATATGACCACAGAGGCCAATTTTTTGCTCCGATTTAGTTGAAATTTTGCACAGGGAGTAAAATTAGCATTGTAGCTATGCGTGCCAAATTTTATTGAAATCGGTTGAATCAGATTTAGATATAGCTCCCATATATATGTTTTTCTGATTTCGACAAAAAGGGTAAAAATACCAACATCAATGACTTCTTCAGTCGGCACATTTATTCGGCGATGAACCGACATTAATCCCAATCCTTTGAGTCTACTCTCGCTAGTCGAATTTCTAAGATACGTCTTTAATCTCTTCATTGTTGAAAATGAACGTTTGGATGAGCACGTAGTAACTGCAGGGATGGAAAATGCAGTACTATAGTACTTTTTTCAAAACTTTTTCACCCCGGTCAGTACCGTTTTACCCCCGCGAATGATTTAGTACCTTTTGTGTATACATTTTTGAGTCGATATCTGATTTATGGTACAATAGCTTTGACAAAATATTTTAATATTTTGAGAAAGTCTTTATCAACCTTATTTGCTATTAGTCTTTTACAAATATGGCAAAACAGACATGTTCGTGTGGGAAGAAAATATCGATTTTGTAAAAGACATAGTCAAAAACAGGATTTTATTGAACTTCAAGAATGTTTTAGTCGAAAAAAGAATGCGATTCTATATTATCGATTTTTTATTTCTGTAGAAAATGTCAAAATTTTATTACTATATAGAAGTTTTGCAAAATTTTATTTTTATAGAAAATTTTGTAAAAATTTTATTTCTATAGGAAATTTTTGCAAAATTTTATTTCTATAGAGAAAATTTTGCAAAAATTTTTTTATAGAATTTTTTTTTGGAAAATTTTATTTCTATAGAAAATTTTGTCAAAATTTTATTTATATAGAAAATTCAGTCTCTTGACAATAATCTTCCAGTGAAATTTTTGTTGAAATTTAGTAAAAAGTACCTTTCCGCTCAAACAATACCTTTTTTGTACTTTCTTAAAAAATGTATTTTCCATCCCTGAGTAACTGGCAAAGTGACCAAAATTTTTAAAAGAATATGCACGTTGGGAAATATCTCTTTATTGCACTCTCCAAGTGCTTCCACTTGGAGGGGTGTTTCATCCCCCCCCCTGAATACGGCCTTGTATACGACATCCAAAACTCGTCGGAAAAGCGCCGACGAGAAGTTGTACCACGCCAAGTTACTACAAAAAAGTATCGCATGAGTGCAATTATTAGGTGCCATTTTTAATAAATTTAGAACGACGCCAATAAGTGCCCTTTCAAACTATCAGTAAAAGTGAATTTTAAGGTAGTTGTAAAAGAATCATTGTGGTCAAGTAAACATGATTGGTTAGAAGTTTATTAATTTGATTAAACATTGTTGTTGTTTTTTGATTTCAGCTTAAAACAATGCATTGACTAAACTACAAGTGTAGCTTAACCAACAGAGGAAAAGAATGTTTGTCAAATTTATTTGGGCAAAGCCCTATAGACTGCAAGATGGTTGGATGGACGCGCGTTTCGGAATTACCACATTCCTCATCAGCATCCTCTACTTGCAGCAAAACTATCAACCAATTATCAGAATAAATTCAGGCAGTTCATTAAACCCAACAATGAACCACACTTGAACCTTCCGAAAAAAGGTTTTGCATGATAGCCGGCTTATGCCGAAATAAATTCGTACAAACATATCTATTTTCCTATGCTACTGTTAAATCATCGATTTGAGTGCCACACAATAACGATTGAGATATTGTAGAAATAAAACCGCACTAATAGATCCTTAATTTTTATAAATTCAGGCCACCGTGCAAAACTGCCCAGGATATTTTGGTATGAGGAGAAAGGTCGTAACGTGTACTTTCTGGCTATATGGTCGCTATATCGAAAAGCAATCCCGAAAAATGTGGTTTATCCAATTTAATGGAAAAATACTAACTTGGATGGATTAATATACGGAAAAAGGCCCCACTGTGCAATCCTGGTACCAGGATATTTTGGTATCGGGAGAATGGGCGTGACGTGTACTTTATGGCTAAAAGATTTCTATATTCAATACAAATCCAGAAATTTGTGTTTTGTCCAATTTTATGCAAAAATGCAAACTACGTCCGAAATATAATGAAAATGTCCCCAGTTTATAACGACAATCTACAATTTCTTTGCTTAACGATAAGTTTTACTTATTTGCTCTACGATGTGTACTATGTTATATGAATTTTAGCTTACGACTGACTCTCCCTCTGTCAGCTCTTTTATAGTACTGTATAACGAAATCGAAAATTCTCGATAGTCTGGCCTACAACATTCTAGACTATTCGACTACTATCTGGTAGATGTCGCTCGGGCGATATCGCACATATTTATCGGCTTATGCTCATTGTCTTGGCTACAATCATCTAGAACATTCTACTAGCTGACAGATGTCGCACAGGCATAAATGATTATGGTCACATTACTACAACTATAACAATAAGCAATGAAGATAACAAAACAAAAGGGGTTATTTTACAATGAACGTTTAGGAAAGTACTAGAAAATAAAGAAATTATTTTGACAAGTGATGACGTAATTTGACCATTACAATTTGAAATTTTAAATTAACGGAAACTAATTTGAATTAACTTAAATCTAGAAATATCGAATTCGTATCAATATTATAAGAAGCTAGTGCGCTTGGTGTTTCACAAAATATCAAATGGCTCATGTAACAATAGTGATGGCAAAATACTTTCATGTACATTTCATACTTTTTCATACCCTTCTCCCATCACAGTTGGCGATTGTTGCAGTGTCACTTACGAGTTTGTGGTAGCGATGAGGATGAAATGGAACTTTGAAATGCTGGCAGGGAAGCTGCAAACACAATGGGAAGGACCGCATTCAAAAGGACGACAGCCCAAGGTCAAAGATGAAAATTGTTCATCTGGAACCTTTGGCTCCTTACGGAATGGATTATGTGCCTATTCGGGACAAACAGGCTTAAGCAGGAGGCAGTGTTACGAATTAGATGTCTCTAGATTTAAGTTTATTTAAATTAGTTTTCGTTAATTTAAAATTTCAAATTGTAACGATTAGATTACGTCATCACTTATCAAAATCATCTCTTCATTTTCTAGTACTTTCCAAAACATCTTTTGTGTTCTTAGTTTCCCAATCGTTCATTGTAATGTAATCCACTTTGTTTTGTTATCTTCATTGCTTATTGTCATTGTTGTAGTAATATGAGCATAATCATCTGCAGATAAATTACGAAATACTTGAGGCTGAGCATAATCAGATATGCATGTGCGACATCTGCCAGGTACTAGTGGAATAGTCTAGTTGGTTGTAGGCAAGACTATGAAGATAACCAGTTGAATATGTGCTAGCTAAATATGTGCGATATCTAGATGTTTGACTGCTCTAGAAAGTTGTAGGCAAGACTATAAGCGAGAAAGTGATTGTTCTAGATAGTTGTAGGCAAGATTAGCCAGAATGTTCGAATTCATCATATCACGCTATATAAACTCCTGACAGAGGGAGCTGTCAAGTCAGTTGTAAGTTAAATTCAAACAGTACGCATCGTTGAGCAAATAAGTGAAATCTATCAGTTAAGCAAATAAATTTTAGATTGCCATTATTTGAAAAAACTGTGTTTTAATTATCGGGTCATTAAACAAGCCTCAGTATAAAAACCTAACAATTGGTGTCGGAAGTGAAATAACGATAAAATTACGTCATAACTTGTCTTTATTTTCTAGAACTTTCCTAAACATCTTTCTCAATCGCTCATTGTAAAGTAACCCCTTTGCTTTGTTATCTTCATTTATTGTTATTGTTGTAGTAATATGAGCATAACCATCTGCAGTTAAATTACGAGATACTTGATAGGCAAAACTATGAGCGACAGAAGCGACCAAGTGATTGTTCTAGATAGTTGTAGGCAAGTCTATGAGCATAATCTGATATGCGACATCTGCCAGCTGTTAGTAGAATGTTCTAGATGGTTGTAGCCAAGACTATGAGAATAAGCCGATAAAAATGTGCGATATTGCCAGATATGTGCGACATCTGCTTGTCGATTAATCGAGATGGTTGTATCTAGTCTATCCAGAATTTTCGAAATCGTCATATCACGGTATATAAAACCCTGACGGAAGGAGCTGTCAAGTCAGTCGTAATCTAAAATTCATACAGTACACATCGTAGAGCAAATAACTGAAACCTACCAGTTAAGCAAATAAATTGTAGATTGTCGTTATTTCAAAAATAACTGTGTTTTTATTATCGGGTTGTTGAACAAGCCTCAATATAAAAACGTAACAATATGTTAACATACAGAGGCCATTTTTGGTGTGTAATATGCAAAATGATAAAAAGAACATCTGCATAGCCCATTTTTTTTAAACTTTGTTTTTGCAAAAATAGTGGTTGTATTTTAAAAGACACAGTGCGCATTAAAATAAGTTCTTGTTTACAAATAAACAATTTGATTGTAGTAGAGCAATGAGAATAGAGATATGTTTAAAAACTATGTTTTTTGAAAGAAAATACTACAGATTTTCTAGAAAAACATAGTGTGTTATGATGTTTTAAATAATTTTGTAGAAACATACTTAATTTCGTATAATTGGGTTTAAGTCTTAAGACGTAAGATTTTTTTCTGGTTAAACGAAGCAGTGCGCATTTAAGCGTTAATAAATAATTAGGCATCCGATGTCGTTGTTTTGTGAGCAAACTTGTTTTAAAATACATATTTCAATCACTGCTTGCGTTTCAGCTGAAAAAATTCCATCTGATCCAATTCGTAATTGACTTAATAAAAATCGCATTTGATTTTCTAAATTTTCCCATATGATTAAGCTATCAGACCTAAAGTTGTTTTCCGCAAATAAAAAGAAATATTTATTGCATTGCTCCCAACGTTTCGACAATTTTTGTTGTCTTCATCTATTAAGGAATTCATCTATTAAGCTGAGTACTATGTTCAGTTTTCAAGCTGAAAACCAGCTTGTTTTCACGGTTACTTTTTTAATTAATTAATTTAGAAATATAAAATTATTTGCAAAATTATGGATCTTTTCCATCCATTATTTTGCAAGACTTGATCAAAATATAATCGTCTTACTAAATATATTTGTACTTTTAATTTAGTGTTTTCGTGAAAACCTCGAACATAGTACTCACCTTTAAATAAAAACACATTATAATTTTGTACTCTTTACCATAAACATTTCCACTTACAATATTATTTTAACTTAAGTTACATTGAATTACAGTATACACGTAACATATAAAACAACATAAAACATAAATTAAAACTAATATCACAGCCGGGGTTTCAGGATTGCAACACTGTAAGCAGCACTTATGTTGTCCGTATCTTCTTTTAAGTTCATTGTTCGTCTTATATTTTGTTGTATTCTTAAGATTTCAATTGCCATTCGTTTTTTTCTCTCTCTCTTTTCTCTTTGTCAAGTATTCTACAGTTTTCAAAATCAGCTGTATGTTATGCCCAGTGCTTATTATGTGTTGTGATAATGCTGTTCTTTCTTTTCGTTTATCTATGTCCGTTTTGTGCTCTCCAATTCTTGTCCCCAGTGTTCTCTTCGTAGTTCCAATGTATATACGATCACATTTCTCTTTATCACTCCCTTTGCAGTTGATTTCGTATACCACGTCATGTTGTTGTTCTTTTTGCATTGGTGTTTTAACTTTTGTGAAAACGGCGCTTAATGTATTGAAAGGCTTGAAAGCAAAACATATGTTTTTTGTTGATATTGTTTCCCTCAAGTTCGCGTTGTCAATTAATCCAGGGATGTATTTTACACCGTGAAAAATCCGTTCATTATATTCATTTTGGCCATTGTTATTCTTTGTTGTAAAACTATTTATTTGATTTTATTCAATTATGCCAATAATTGATTTTTCATTGCTTCATTTTTTTTTCTATGTAGATGCCGATATCGCTGACTGTTAAACCTACATGTTATTGAACCTCACTAAATGCTGTGTAGACTGATTGTTCAGTATAAATACTGAATGTCGTCTTTCATCCATCCAAGGTGGAATATGGGTACGTCCGGTACGACCAATATTAAAGAAACTCCTTAGCACACTTCCCTGATTAGCGTTAAGTTTAAAGTTAGTTAGTTTATATAGTCAAAATAAAGTGACCCTTCTAAACTTAAAATAATTTTGAAGAAAGATGAACTTCGTATAGCAACAAATACATTTTTATATGCTCGAACGATGTGATTTTAATAGAATTTTAAGAAAGAATGTATTCTATGTATTTGTCGACATTTTTCGTACCATTGCACTACAGAGTAAAGTAGCTGAATTGGATTAATTTATGGAAAAAATATATTGAAATTTTCATACATGTGGACAAATTATACACATTATTAGTAACCATTTTACTACTTTAACTGTATTTATTTATGTTTTTAAAAAAGTTTTATTTATTTATACAGGCCCATATTTTCTTCTTTTTCTTTAAAATTAATTATTAACGAAAAGTAAATCTGAAATGACTACGTATTTCGCACGATAATGTAAAATTAGTGATGTCCTTTAGGGGAAGTTATCTATATCAATGATATGAATTTGTCGCTGATTCAATTCGAAGTTTTTAATGTTTTTCTCTTTAAATTATTTACACTTCATACACTGAAAAGAAACATGGCCGGTTCCAAAGATTTTGTCTTTACACTTATGATTTTGGCATTGATTCCGAGTCAAAGCAGCGGAGAATTGAAGTAAGCACACATTTAAGACACTATATTAAGTTTGAGTTTTTTTGTGCTCAACTCCTGGAAATAAATTAAATAATTTTTTATAAAATTTTAATTTTTCCGAAATTTTTTTTTCCAGTGTAGGTAAGTACTTTGTTCAGTTTTCTGTGTGTATATATATATTTTTGTGTTTGGTAAAAAACCCGAACCATTACCCATCTTATTTTATCGCAATGGACTGAATAGTCTAAGTGAGCCTGAAACTTAATCGGGCTGCCATTTTAATCTACCCACCTCATTACATAAATTTTTCCGAGTCGCAAATCTTCCCCAAAGAAAATTCTTAGATCAGCCAATAAACTCAACTATAAAATCCTGATCTTAAAATAGAAACGGGTACCAATCATTGGTAAAATAGAATTTCACCAACTGTACAATGTTCACAACAGGGCAACCTACCGTTTTTTCATACTGCGATAATATAGCTTACAAAAGAAAATAAATTGAACATATTTTTGTTTTTTTAAATCTCTTTACAGATTTTCCTTTACACTACTGGGATGTAGATGCTGTAGTCGAAAAAGAAAAAACATTTTCATTGCTACATGGCAGATAGTGTTGGCCTTACTCTATGACTGGCGGAAACTCAACTGACAGTATTGACAATACATCCGAAGAATGCCTTATTACATTGCTACAACACCGTCGCAATATCGTCTCCAAACAGTTGTCTACATTGAAGCGAAATAACTTCTAACCAACATCATAAGATTGACCGACTCTATACCAATCCTAAGTTTAAGTTTACATATCATAGCTCTATCTGTTGGAGGAGTGCGATGGAGGATATCAAATGTGTCGTTCGTCTGTTACATGTTCTGGGTTTCATTACGTTCTTGCTAGATTCCGAAACAGGATGGGGCAGCAGCATGCAGGTATATGCACAAGGTAAGAAACTCCATAAAATATATAACGATCAGCTAAAAATCACCTCCTGAGTTGAACTAACATAGCTCTTGGTGTCCATCCGTTCGCAAGAATCTGGTCGCAATTGTTAAGCGATTTTGATGAAATTCGGCACAAATTTAAATATAACCCCCATACGAGTATATACATACACATGTGGATAGAAAAATAGGTGTAAGTACTTTTTTAACGAGGCAATGGTTTTTATATTTTATAATTTTTATTGAATATTTCGGATTAATTAATAAAGTAAACATATTTCGTGTATTTGAAAAGTAGTTTAGAATTCAGATAGGACTAAATAACAGGTTGGCTGACAAGTCCCCGGTCTGACACGTAGATGGTGTCGCTAGTATTAAATGCATATTATTTTTATATAGTACCAACCTTCAAATGATTCGTGTCAAAATTTGACGTCTGTAAGTCAATTAGTTTGTGAGATAGAGCGTCTTTTGTGAAGCAACTTTTGTTATTGTGAAAAAAGTGAAAAAAAAGAATTTCGTGTTTTGATCAAATACTGTTTTCTGAAGGGAAAAAACACGGCGGAAGCAAAAACTTGGCTTGATAATGAGTTTCCGGACTCTGCCCCAGGGAAATCAACAATAATTAATTGGTATGCCAAATTCAAGAGTGGTGAAATGACCACGGAGTACGGTGAACGCAGTGGACGCCCGAAATAGGTGGTTACCGACGAAATCGTCAAAAAAATCCACAAAATGATTTTGAATGACCGTAAAATGAAGTTGATCGAGATAGCAGAGACCTTAAAGATATCAAAGGAACGTGTTGGTCACAGCATTCATCAATATTTGGATATGCGGAAGCTCTGTGCAAAATGGGTGCCGCCGAGCTCACATTTGACCAAAAACAACAACGTGTTGATGATTCTGAGCGGTGTTTGCAGCTGTTAACTCGTAATACACCCGAGTTTTTCCGTCGATATGTGACAATGGATGAAACATGGCTCCATCACTACACTCCTGAGTCCAATCGACAGTCGGCTGAGTGGACAGCGACCGGTGAACCGTCTCCGAAGCGTGGAAAGACTCAAAAGTCCGCTGGCTGGAATATTTTTTATCGATTATCTTGAGAAGGGAAAAACCATCAACAGTGACTATTATATGGCGTTATTGGAGCGTTTGAAGGTCGAAATCGCGGCAAAACGGCCCCATATGAAGAAGAAAAAAGTGTTGTTCCACCAAGACAACGCACCGTGCCACAAGTCATTGAGAACGATGGCAAAAATTCATGAATTGGGCTTCGAATTGCTTCCCCACCCACCGTATTCTCCAGATCTGGCCCCCAGCGACTTTTTCTTGTTCTCAGACCTCAAAAGGATGCTCGCAGGGAAAAAATTTGGCTACAATGAAGAGGTGATCGCCGAAACTGATCGTTGTATTGCTCTTGAAGGAAACTATGTTGAATAATAAAAACGAATTTGGACAAAAAAATTTGTTTTTCATTGTTAGACCGGGGACTTATCAGCCAACCTTTTAATAACATAAAATAAAGTAAATTCAAGAAAATCGTCGAATTTTATGTGGAATAAAAAAACATGAAAATAATGTAAGAATTTTTACATGAATGTTAGTATTTGCAATAAGCATCAAGCCAGGTCGCTAATATCCTGTATATTCACCTGGATTTTTAAGGACAGCTTGAATTCTCTTAGGCATGGAAGAAATTAACTTACGGCGAATCTCTACCTGTACATTATACTATACTTTTTGAATATTTTCCCACAATAGTTTTTGAATTCGCCCCAAAGGTTTTCAATGGGATTGAGATCTGTGGACTGATTTGGCCACTCAACAACATTCGAATTATGAACCCGAAACCATCTTTGATGGGTGTTTCGGGTCGTTATCCTGCTGAAATCTCCAAACAAGTGGCATATTTCTCTCAGCGTATGGTAACATAACTGTATCCAACATACTCGTATTATGGTCTGTTGTCATACTCGAAATATGTTTACTTTATAAATTAATCCGAAATATTCAATAAAAAGTATAAAATATAAAAACCATAGCTTCGTTTAAAACAAAAATAATTACACCTATTTTTTATATTGCCTGATTGCAATAAATATGGTCATAATGGGCTTATATCATCGAATTTTACCCCAAGATGGCACAATGTCATCCTCTATGGTGTAAGCTTAACCTGCAACAAATCATCCAAGTCAGTTCCCATTTAGAATAGCTCCCCTATATATATATGTGCCGCCCGATTGTCCGAAATTTGATCACAATGTCATTATTTATTAACCCCTCTTTCTCAAAATAGAATCAAATTTAGATATATCTCCTAAATATGAGCATTTATTAACCGATGTTAGTTCTGTGGCATCAACCAAACCTGCAAAATAACACATTATCCAATTCGGTTGAGATTTAGATATAGTTTTCACTAAAATCAAGTATAGTTCATACTTCTACATATGTATATATCACTAGATTTTCATGAATATAGCTACACGCAAAGAAACTATACTATCCTCCGGAACGAAATTTTAGACAAAGGAGATTCTTGTCTAAAGAGTTAATAAACCCTTTAAGAATTAATAAACCCGAATTTATGACAATCGACGCAAATACTATTTCTAATAAAGGGTGATTCTTTTGAGGTTAGGATTTTCATGCATTAGTATTTGACAGATCACGTGGGATTTCAGACATGGTGTCAAAGAGAAAGATGCTCAGTATGCTTTGACATTTCATCATGAATAGACTTACGATCTGCCACAACGTCGAATTTTCAGTGAATGGGCCCTAGAAAAGTTGGCAGAAAATCCGCTTTTTTATCGAGAAATTTTGTTCAGCGATGAGGCTCATCTCTGGTTGAATAGCTACGTAAATAAGCAAAATTGCCGCATTTGGAGTGAAGAGCAACCAGAAGCCGTTCAAGAACTGCCCATGCATCCCGAAAAATGCACTGTTTGGTGTGGTTTGTACGCTGGTGGAATCATTGGACCGTATTTTTTCAAAGATGCTGTTGGACGCAACGTTACGGTGAATGGCGATCGCTATCGTTCGATGCTAACAAACTTTTTGTTGCCAAAAATGGAAGAACTGAACTTGGTTGACATGTGGTTTCAACAAGATGGCGCTACATGCCACACAGCTCGCGATTCTATGGCCATTTTGAGGGAAAACTTCGGAGAACAATTCATCTCAAGAAATGGACCGGTAAGTTGGCCACCAAGATCATGCGATTTGACGCCTTTAGACTATTTTTTGTGGGGCTACGTCAAGTCTAAAGTCTACAGAAATAAGCCAGCAACTATTCCAGCTTTGGAAGACAACATTTCCGAAGAAATTCGGGCTATTCCGGCCGAAATGCTCGAAAAAGTTGCCCAAAATTGGACTTTCCGAATGGACCACCTAAGACGCAGCCGCGGTCAACATTTAAATGAAATTATCTTCAAAAAGTAAATGTCATGGACCAATCTAACGTTTCAAATAAAGAACCGATGAGATTTTGCAAATTTTATGCGTTTTTTTTAAAAAAAAGTTATCAAGCTCTTAACAAATCACCCTTTATATTAAAGAAAATTGGTTAGGGTCAAAAGAAAACTTAGTTTGTCTAAAATTTCGTTCCTCGGAAAAGAAAATTCTTCTTTCATTACCGATCTTATTGAAATAGGGAACTTAGCAATGCCATATGGTATATCTTGAACCTGTACAATATGGACATAGCCCTATATGTTAACGGATCTCGTTCTGGGAGTTTAAATTTATTTACCGGTGCCAACCATAGCATTATTAGCCGTACAGTACAGTTAGGCAGCACTTATTTTCAAGAGAGATTACTCTCATGGAAGAGTTTCATAAATTCTGTATTTAAATTTGTTCGACCGACTTTTGATAAAATGTTGATAAAAATTTTAATAAAATGTGAATTCGGAAATTCGAAGTAAAGTTGTTCGGAAAATGCGTTAGCCAGTTTTTTATCGCTGAATCAGCTTCAATGAAAGAATTATTAACATGTACCGGTCGTGAAATTATCAAACCAATAAAAAAACCGGAGAACTGTCTGGGGAAGTTCCTTACTGGCACAAAAATGAAGTACACATTTTTCTTCTTCCTATGTGGATTCCATGAGGAGTATCCAATTTCAACTGCATAAAACCATTCTACGTTCTCGTATGTTGCCTGTCAAATAAATCAGAGAATGTCGGGCACAATGAAGATGCCTTTCCGAACATGTAACGGGAAATGAAGCACCCTCTATGTTGACTGTCAAAAACTGTTAATTTAGGAATTTTAATTAAAAAAGTCTGGCAAGAAGGAGATTCCCCTCCGGTTCAAATAAAAAAAAAATTAATTACTTAATTCCCATGCATATTCTCTGTACATTTCAAGAAAGTTTTCAATTTAAAAAAAATCGGAGCAGCCCCTCATTATAATTCCTAGTAAATTTCAAAGAAACCAGAGAAGTTTTAAGAAAATCTGAAAACTTAAAATTTTCAAAAAATCGGACAAGGAGGAGGTGTAACTCTTCGACCAAATAACGAAAAACCACGTACTCTCCCCCATTGCCTGGAAATTTCAAGTAACTTGAAGAAGTTTAGATTTTGCTCGATTGTATTAAAAAAGGTACGTTCCCTTAACCAATCAAATATCGAAAAACAAATTAATACTAGAGGTGTGCACGTGACACGAAATTGTCGTGACTCACGAAAATTTTCGTGACTCACGCGTGAGTCGAGAGTCACGCTCATGTCACCGGCGTGAGTGTGCGTGATTAACAAACCAAAATGTCGTGCGTGAGCGTGAGTCACGAAAACAATATCTTCGTGAGTGTGCGTGAGTAACGAATTACGCTCACGAAAAGAATCCCCCTCTCCAACATAAAACGCTTAAAAGTTAAATTCATTTGCAATTTAAGTGATCCTAGAATGTTAAGAGTTTAATAACGCTTTCGATTTTAATCGTGCTCATGATTTCAGACACGTCCCTCAGGTAAATTACTCATAAAATTATTCGTGAGTCACGGTATTTTTCGTGAGTCACGACATTTTCGTGCGTGAGTACAAGTTTTCTTTTCGGGAGTGTGCGTGAGCGTGAGACCTACCAAACAATATCGTGCGTGAGTGTGCGTGAGTGTGCGTGAGTAAGATATTTCCGTCGTGAGTGTGCGTGAGCGTGAGTAAAATATTACTCACGTGCACACCTCTAATTAATACTCCATTCACATTAGGCTCGAAATCTACTAAAACTAGATTTGAAATCCATTTTTCATAAAGCAAATGACAGTTGAAATCTAATTAAAGTGGATTTTGGAAGTGTAATGTGAATGAGGTATAAGGCACAAACCTAAGCTTCCGTGAAATTTCAAGAAAATCTGGGAACGTTGGTTAAATTTTCAAAGTCACCGTCCAAATATTAAAAAAAAAAAATCAGACATCTCATTTTAATTTCATAACCTCTCCCCACGATCTGTGTAAATTTCAAGTGAATCGGAGAAGTTTAGTTTTTTTGGCTGTACTTTAAGTTCAGCAAAGGGGTGCTCCCCTTCCTGACGAAATATCGAAACATACACGCAAAGAAAAAAAGATTGGAAAACGTGTACCGAAAACGTTTTTCTTTTGTTAGAGTTTTTTGAATTTCTTCAAAAATTTTAAACTTTTATCACCAAAAAAAAAAAAATCGTTTGTTACAAAATTTTTATTTTTTTCAATAAAAAAAATATTTTTGAACCAACAACACAGTCCATTTCGTTTATATCAAGCACTGTTCTTTCGGACTTTAAGTCTTTAATAAGACACATTTTACAGTTCATAGTAAAAATTTAATATAGTAGTATGTAATATTGAACATCTTTTCGGAATCTTCCGAACATATCTGGAATATATGTAAAAAAAACTTTTTGGTATTCGGTCGAAGCAGGGATCGAATCCACGACCCTTGGCATGCAAGACAGACGTAGCAACCACTGCTCCACGGTGCCCAACGAAATGTATGTTTCTGTTAAATAAAGTTTCTTTAATCGGCTCGTGGGCGCCGCAAGCTATAATTGTCTATTGAGGACAATAACAGCTACATAGCTCAGTGGATAGTGTGTTGGCTTACAAATTGCATTGTCCGCGGTTCAATTCTCCGTCCAGCCGCAAGGTAAATTTAAAAAATTTATAAAATCGAATAATTTATTCTACATTGTTTGTATTAAAAGAAAAGGTGATAAGAACTAAAAAACCTCGTGGAAGTGAGAATGATGTGAGGGAAAATGCAATTTGTCAGAAAAGATTGTTTGTTTGAGTTAGTCTTTATAAAATTGTTTTTACATCCTGGAAAAGAATAAACTTTGTTTTTCTAAAATTTCGTTTGGGAGGAAAGAATAATTTTTTTTTTTGCGTGTGTGCCCATTAAAAAGAAATGTTTGCGCCTTACATAATGTCGTCCATGAAAACCTAACTTTCATGGTTTCAAGAACATCCGTTCACAATGCCAATATCTCTTTTTTTAATATTTTGATATTCGACTAACGGAGTAATAAAGTCAGTTACCCCCCCTTGTGTTTCCTCGGATATGTAATATGAAAGTGCTTTCCAACAGCCAGTTCAATTCTTCTGTTGTTTTTATACACTTAATAGGTCGAGTGGGTTTCTCTGGCGGAGTTTTGTCATTTAACATTAATACTCGCAGAAATATTTTAATAGTTTCATAGTACATTAGCTCTAGCACCCACAGATGGGCACTTTTACATCATTTTTTTTTGTTCTCCTTTTACAGGTCACAATCAGCCAGATGAACCGGAGCCTGTGTTTTTGTCACAGCTTCCCAATGTCACTGTGTCCCAAGGTAGAGATGTCTCCTTCACATGTGTGGTTAACAATTTAGGACAATACAAGGTAAGTAAAATAAAATAACTCACTCACACATATGTATATGCACCATTTTATAATAAAAGCCAAGAGCGCTCTTGTAGCTGAATATAAGCTTCGCTAAAGCCACTACCCGGTGTTGCCAGTATGTTGCTGGCTCTTGTTCCCAAATTAGGACGCTTTCATCCCCAAAAAATGCCAATTAAATTAAAAATCCCCAATAACTTTTTGACTATTTCTTATGAAAAATTTCTATGAAAATGTATCTAGAATAAAAACAATTTGATGTGAACTATATCGATTTATTATGCTGAAAGCCCCCACAAAATCCGCAGCTCGAAAATTTCGTCCTCATCCACGAAAAGTATTGGGAACAAATCGCCAATACTGGCATCATTGCCACCACCATACCATCTTGGCTTTATTTGTCATTATAGAAAATTCTCTGTACCAAATGCACTGAAAAGAATATTGTCGGGAGGCCACCGATTTCATGACCTTAAAAATACGAATGCGAATTTTCTTTAGCATAGACGACGCATTTCTCGAATATAATTTTTTCCTTTTCCAGAAATCGATAAACTTTTCATTGAAGTCTTTTAGTCTTTATAGTTAAGTGATTCGACTTGAAAATGGGTATCTTAACATAAAAGAAAATTTCTCGTATGTTTGACTAAGGTTAACTTGTTAGTTAGTTGACTTAAAATGGCAGCCCGATTAAGTTTCAGGCTCACTTGGACTATTCAGACCATTGTGATACCACATTAACTGGAAGTACATATTACATATGATCACTTCTAGTTTAACCGCTGAACCTTTTCTATTATCTTCTTCTGTTGAACCAACCAGATTGTTCCAAACACATTACCAGACTGCTTAAGTTAACGTTTTCCAGGTCCGCCAGTAATCTAAAGCTGCACGCAGAGAAGGAATGTGATCCCCTCAAACATGTTTCAAGAGCAAAGTGTTATTTTTGTATGGTGACCATGTAACATGTTTGTCACTAAAATGTTATTTTCTCGTCAAATATAACCTGCTTGCCGAAATCAGATACATGATATAAATGGTCACCACCCAAAAATAACATTTTGCTCTTAAAACATGTTTGAGGTGATCATATTCCTTCTCTGGGTGTGTCTGCTCCTAATATTCGCTTACGCCTTTCACAAAATGCAGGACAAGAGGTGTTAAATTGATTCCTTTTCTTCCGCCAATAGTTTTTGCAAACTCGCCTATGAAGCAGCGACCCGTTATAACAGATATCAGGAGTGATATCTGACGTCTTGAAAACACTAACATATCTAGTGTGCGGTTTAAGTTTGCATAGTGGGGCCTTTTTCCTTATATTAATCCATCCAAGTTAGTATTTTTCCATTAAATTGGATAAACCACATTTTTCTGGATTGCTTTTCAATATAGCCACAATATAGCCAGAAAGTACACGTTACGACCTTTCTCCTCATACCAAAATATCCTGGGCAGTTTTGCACGGTGGCCTGAATTTATAAAAATTAAGGATCTATTAGTACGGTTTCATTTCTACAATATCTCAATAGTTATTGTGTTTTGATCATTACTTCTCAGCCAATTCGCCACGTCTTTTATTGCTAATATTTCAGCCTAAAACACTACAGTGATTAGGTAATCTGATCGCTATTCGAAGTTCCAGGTCTTTAGAATATACTCCGAAGCCCACCTGTCCATCCAATTTGGAGTCATCAGTATAGAAATCTTATAACGCCTCACTGTTGGGAATTAGAGTGTCAAACTCCCTCCCTTACCTTTTGTTAGCATTGTTTTAGTTTCACAACAACACTGAAGCTTTCCCGGTTCCAAAGACTTTAGAATAATGATTTTGGTATTGACTCCGAGCCAAGGAAACGGATAATTGTAGCATGGATACATTTAGAGCACACTTATCTTATAATTTTGAGTTTATATATTGAGTTTATATATTTTATATCTCCTATTTTTTGAAAGGTTTTTAGTCAAGATACAAAAAGTGAACACATTTAAAAATAAACCAAAAATAACAAGTATATGCGGCCGAAGTTCGGCCAGGTCGAATCTTATGTACCCTCCACCACGGATTGCGTAGAAACTTCTACTAAAGACGGTCATCCTACTTGGGCTGCGGCCGATGGCAATGCATCTTAAATTTTTTAACATAATCTTCTAAATTGTAAGTTAGTCCATGCGGGATATATATTAGATAAAAAAGGTCGATTAAATACGTATTTATTCAGTTCTTGGCCCGTATATATAGGGAAGAAATACTTACGAACCGAAAGGATCTTTTGTGCGGTAATTATAGAGCCAGAATTACAATAGGCGGTCGCTTTATATGGGGGCTATATACAATTATGAACACTAGTCTACCAAAAATGGCAGATTTGTTACTTTTTGGTAGATTTATAGAATTCTTGATATTTTGGAAGATTTTGCAAAATATTCCTCTCCAACTAAGAGGTGCTTCATAAATTTTGTATAGAAATAAAATTAAAAAAAAATTCTACAGAAATAAAATTCTGACAAAATTATCGATAGAAATAAAATTTTGTTATTTTTGATTTCAGCTCCAAACCATGCATTGACTAAACTACAAGTGCAGCTTAACCAACAGAGGAAAAGAATGGTTGTCAAATTTAATTGGGCAAAGCCCTATAGACTGCAAGATGGTTGAATGGACGCACGTTTCGGAATTACCACATTCCTCATCAGCATCCTTTACTTGCTGCAAAAACTATCAACCAATTATCAGAATAAATTCAGGCAGTTCACTAAACTCAAAGTGAAACACACTTGAATCTTCCGAAAAAAGGTTTACGATAGCCGGCCTTTGCCGAAATAAATTTGTACAAACATATCTCTTTTCCTTTGCCACTGTCAAATCATCGATTTGAGTGCAGGTGGCTGGGTTTATTTTGAGCGTGCTTCCTACAGAAACAAAATGATTGAAGAATACACAAACAATAACAAAACAAACCGAAATAAAATTTTGACAAAATATAAAAATTATATTTTGATACTATTTTCTAAAGATATAAAATGTTGAAAAAATTTTCTATAGAAATAGAATTTTGACAAAATTTTCTATAGAACTATACAATTTTGACAAAATTTTCTATGGTAATAAAATTTTGGTAGATTATTTTTGGCTCGAGTGGCAATCTTGATTTTTCTGTGATTGAGGATCAGTTTATCTTTGGGCTATATATATATATATATATATATATATATATATATATATATATATATATATATATATATATATATATATATATATATATATATATATATATATATATATATATATATATATATATATATATATATATATATATATATATATATATATATATATATATATATATATATATATATATATATATATAGATCGATACGGACCAATTTTTGAATGGTTGTTATCGCCCATAGACTAACACAATGTACAAACTTTCAACCGGATCGGATGAATTTTACTCCTTCAAGAGGCTCCGGAGGTGAAATCTGGGGGACCGTTTATATGTGGGCTATACGTAAAAGTGAACCTATATGGCCCATTTGCAGTACCATCCGACCTACAACAATAACAACTACTTGTGCCATGTTTCAAGTCGATAGCTTGTTTCGTTCGGAAGTTAGCGCGATTTCAACAGACGGACGGTGGAGGGTATAAAAACATCTAACTTATTTTAAAATCGCAACCCTTATTCACTAAAACACAACACAGATTCTCTTTCCTAACGAAGTACTGTGTTCGCTTTTCGAGTTGAAGTGTTCACGGTTACCATATTAAAACAGTTCAATATAAAGCAGATAAATTAGCTCAATAGATGCGCAGTTTTTTGTTCCTCTAGATCTCGGCAAGACTTTATAAAAATATTTTTGTTTTCATTTATAATTTTGATTATTTAAGGAAAAGTAATCGCGAAAATAAATTGGTTTCAAATCGAAACCCACCTTAAGCCATTAGTTTTTCGAAAATGTGCAGCGCTTGATATCAACGAAATTGGAGATAAAAATTTGAAGAATCACGATATATATATATATATATATATATATATATATATATATATATATATATATATATATATATATATATATATATATATATATATATATATATATATATATATATATATATATATATATATATATAATGTATCAAAAGAAAAAAGTTTGTAATACCAGATTTCCAAACTTTATTTTTTACGTGCTTGGAAATTTTACGAAAATCATTAGTTTTGTAATTTTTTTTTTAATTAATTAACTATAAAGTGGAAATTTTGAAAACTGAATCTAGGTCTTTTATATCTTAGGACTTTTGGCTCCTCATTTTGCCGTTCAGAATTGACCATATCCAAGAATAAATCTTGTGTGAAATATTGGACAAAATGTAATAAATTCCAATCGTTCGTGTGGAACAGAGAGGGTCGCAAACGGAGAATGCTACATCAAATCTTCAAATCGTTCAATGAACTTCTCAATTTAACTGCTTGTGTGTTGGCTGGCTGTCAAAAGATGGAGAATGATTTCGTCATCTCTCATTCTAATGCAATAATAAGCCATGAAATCCTCTTGACCATTCTTATGACACAAAGAGCATTGTTGGCACTTGCATGCTTTATGCGCTTCCTGTTTGACTACTCATACGTATGTTGACTTAGAGTGAAGGGAATGAGTATTCATTCTCATCTATATTGCCAGATGTGTGTCTCTGGCTCAAGGGATAAGCGTGCAGATAGATGTGTGAGTGTGTATGTGTCTTGTTACCCCACCCAGCGGGAAATGGAAGCGACGTGGAATCGATGATGGAAGCACTGTTGGGGTAGCTATAAGGCCTGGGTGTTGCATTACGTGTTCATTTCAAATTAACATAGGATTGGATTGGAGACCAAGGGCTTGCCTCTCGCTTCTATTCGTATGCCTTCTAGGGGTGGTGACGGTGATGCCATGTTATCACGCCTTCAAAAGAAGGTCTTCAAGAAGGCCTGGGCAGGAAGGCATAAAAGAAAGCGTGTAAAAATAAAGATTTTGAAGGCAATGTTGGGTATGAAGTGAACATTTGTCCTAACACCACCCAGCGGGAAAATTGCGAAGTACCGCAAAAATCATGCCTTCTTAACCCATGATTTTGGGATCCTTAACACCTTTCCATATGCCTTCTCCTATCATGCATGCTAAAATGCCTTGCACTTCCTTTCTAAAAAATGCCCGCAAACATTATTCTGTGCCTTCTTTGGGAATTGGAAAAAGAAGGACCTACATTGTTGTTATAAGAACGAAAATTCAGTTTTTTTATATAATCATCAAACAAACATTTGTATCAACATTTTTAACAGGACACGGTTTTAATCCGATTTGCCTCAAAACTAGAATTTGCTGTTATTTCGCAAGATGATTTATAGTTAAATATAGTTTTTGATTTTAGTTTTAGAGCATGTAATGCGCTATTCTCATCCATTTGCCAGAAATTTGGAAATTAGTATCCCTCCCCGCCTTCCAGTGTATTTAAAATATAATATATTTTTATACCCTCCACCATAGGAACAAAAAAAGCAGTAGAAAAGTGAAGTTTTGTATTCGAAACAGCGTTTCTGGCGATGTCTTAAAATTTACGTATATTTGGTATTAAGTAGGACATATAGTTAGTTGTAGATCAATTTACCCACATATTTTCCATTGGTATAAAGTAATTATACGTTTGTTTTGATCGTGATATTTCTCTTTGTCTTCTATATTAGTTGTTGTTGTTATAATACAGTTTTGTAATGTTGTTGTGAGAGCATACACACAGAAAAATTTATTTGACTTCAAATCTTTTTAATCTTTTTAAGGATTTCGTTATTGAATCTGAGATATTTTTTAATATAAAGTCACTTTTTTGGCAGCTAACTAGCTCTAGATCTAGGCTCTGTAAATTTAAAGCTAGGATATAGGTCTCATTTATTGAATTTTCGTTCACGTTTTGCGATATATCAACACAGGTATACAGCTATAAATAAATTTCGAATAAAAATCCAAATTGTAAAATACATTTTAATGCAACAAATGTTTTCTTATATTCAAATAAATTTTTAACCAAAAATGCAAAATCTTCCAAATAAATATTAGCCTATTTTCCAAATAAGTATTAACCTCTTTAATACAAGGGTTCAATATCACAGTTAATTAAAAGATTATTCACTTAAATCATTTTTTTGTCTTCTTTATATTAAGTGAAATTGGCCTTACTTTAAGGTCCTATAACTATAACATTTCAAAGATTCGTGTACTAAATTTAAATAAAATAGATTTTAATTTAAGATTATGAACTTTTTTCAATTATTTTTTTCGTAAATGTGCAGTTTTATCTCTACATGGTTACTATAGTTTGTTCTCTCTTGCTTTTGAAAAATAAAATTAAAAAGTATAGCACTTGTTGTATTACATATCAGCCATCCTGTACATATGGGGAGGGTGCTTGCCACTCAAACAAAAAGTTTGTTCAAAATTTCAAAAAATTGGCTGAGTAATATGCGATATAAACTCAAATCGGACGATTATATATACGGGCGCTATATATATACCTGACACGATCTCTTTGAAAATTGACAGAGATACTACTATTAACAAGAGCAAAGTTTTGCCAAATTTCATGTAAATCGGTTGTTCCCTTGAATTAATACCAGTTTGGGGGTCAAATACCCCACTGTTCGACGGGATACTTTGTACAAGTAGCTACTATTTATGTAGGTCGGATGGTATTGCGGACCACATTTAGGTGTAGCCCACGATCCTCTTGGAGGAGACAATTTTATCACATCCGGTGGAAATTTGATACGTGGCCTGTAACAACCAGGCAAAAATTAGTCCAAACCCATCCCCCGATTTTATTTCCTGCGCTTTCTGGAGGTGAAAAATTCATTCGATCCAGTTAAAATGTGGTACGTGGTGTTAGTAACTGGCCTCTAACAACGATGCAAAAGTGGCCCATATCGGTCCAAAAATATATGTAGCCTCCATAAAAAGCAATTTCCATTATTTATTTATTATTCAATTTATTATAATTACAAATTATAAACTTTTTTATACGGGCACTAGCAACTAGAGGCTATCGGCCTAAGCAATTTCCATATTTGGTTTCCTGAGCTTCTGCAGGGGGATATTTCATACGATCCAATCGAAATTGGAAATTTTTGTGTTAACCGATCAAGAACAGATTTAGCTTATATAGGTATTTAATCTACCTCAATGTTAAGAGGTTTTAAGATACCTTGTCTTTAGTAGAACTTACTGTATTACGAAACATGGTGGATGGTCCATAAGACTCGGTCTGCCTGACATTACGGTCGTATTTACTTATTTTTATAGTGCGGTTAAATAAATAAACTTAAATCTTTCTAAATAATTAATAATTAAATTAATAATAACAAAAATCTATAACTTTGCCTACACTGAAAAAAATATTGTCGTGAGGTCAAAGATTTCATGTCTTTAAAATACGAATACAAATTTTGCTTAGCATAGAAGACGCATTTTTCTAAAATAAAGTTATTTTCCTTGTCCAAAAGTCGATAAACTTTTCAATGAAGTCATATTGTCCTTATAATTAAGTGATTTGACTTAAAAATGGGTATCTTAGCATGAAAGAAAAAAATTATAGGCTAAGGTCAACTTGACTTTAATAATTCAGAAAAATTCTTTAAATTTAATGAAATTGTCTTTAAATTTGATGTCTTTTTGCATCTTGACTACAAAGCAAAAAATCATTCAAATATAGGACATGTTTTTCAAAACTTTATTTTAAAGAAGTTTTTTACTTCAAACATAGCATAATTTCTACTGGAAGTCGAGTCCTAATTTGGAAAATAAAGTTGCCGTTAACTCGTTTTTAAAGGACTTTGATAGCATATGAAGAAAAAAGCTGAGAAAGCGAAAAATTAAAATTTGCTTCCTAGAAGCAAGTACACAAAACCTAAATTTAAAAGAGAATTGTGTCTTAAAAGTATCCTTACTTGTATTCTCCGCTTCTTTGGCTCGGAATCTATACCAAATTTTTTAAAGTAAAGACAAAATCTTTGGAACCGAGTATGCTTTTTTTTCAGTGTATGGTAGAATATGTTTGAACCCACCAATGATCCCATACTCATTCTTTGTTGGCTGCCACGCTAATAATTTGCTTATGTCTAGTTACTCCTAACTTTGGCCTTCTAGAAGACATTCTCTGTAACATATAAAAGATCCGATACCCATTATACGTTCACTTCCAACAGAAGGGAACGCGGAATGACCTCACGTGTAGCTTAAGTTTGCCTTTTGGCGCCCACATCACATAAATGTGTCGTAGGCCAGTGGATGAGTGTAGGACTACCAATAACGAGGACCCCGGTTCAAATCCCGATGGAGCAGAAAAATAAAAATACACTTGAGGTAAATATTAACATCACAAAAATAAGATAAACTGTATAGGAAAAGTAAGTCAAATTAAATTCTAACGTAAAAGGTATGAGGGCAAATGTTCAGTTCATAGAGAACCTTGCCTTCAAAATATTTATTTTTACACGCTTTCTTTTATGCCTTCCTGTCCAGGCCTTTTTGAGGGCCTTCTTTGGAAGGCATGATTTTTGTACTTAGTATGAAGGCCTGATAACATGGCATCGACGACACCACCTCTAGAAGGCATACGAATAGAAGCGAGAGGCAAGGCCTTGGTCTCCAATCCAATCCAATGTTATTTTGAAATGAACACGTAATGCAGCGCCCAGGCCTTATAGCTACCCGGGCAGCACTTCCATCATCGATTCCACGTCGCTTCCATTTCCCGCTGGGCATTTAAGTTAGAATTTAATTTGACTTACTTTTCCTATACAGTTTACCTTATTTTTGTGATTTTAATATTTACCTCATGTGTATTTGTATTTTTCTGCTCCGTCGGGATTTGAACCGTGGTCCTCGTGTCTGGTAGTCCTACACTCATCCACTGGCCTACGACACATTTATGTGATGTGGGCGACAATACGTACACTTAAGCTACACTTGAGGTCATTCCTTGTTCCCTTCTGTGGGAAGTGAACGTATAATGGGTATTGAATCTTTTATATGTTACGGAGAATGTCTTCTGTAAGGCCTAAGTTGGGAGTAACTAGACACAAGCAAATTATTAGCTTGGCAGCCAACAAAGAATGAGTATGGGATCGTTTCTTGAATTACTGTGGTATTCGGGCAGATTCCACCATGGGCAAAATTATTCACTTTTGTTATTATAGCCCCCTCCATAAACGGGGGATCTTGGAGGTTAATGAATATTCAATTTGTTACGGATTTCTTTTGAAATAGTTATGATAATATTGCTTTTTTAGTTCCATTATACACACTAAGAAAGTAATAAAATGTATCTAGAAAAAAATATTTTGATGCCCGTATTGTCGTGAGGTCAAAGATTTCATGTCCTTAAAATATGAATGCGAATTTTTCTTAGCATAGAAGATGCATTTCTCTGCTACAAAGTATTTTTCCTTGTACAAAAGTCGATAAACTATTCATTGAAGTCATATTGTCCTTAAAGTTAATTGATTCGACTTAAATCTAGGTATCTTAATATGAAAGAAAATTTTGTTTGACTAAAGTCAACTTGCCTTTAATAATTTTGAAAAATTCTTAATAATTATTGAAATCGTCTTTACATTTGTTGACTGTTTGTGTCTTCAATGCAAACCAAAAATGGATTCCAAAATATGACATACTTTATTTAATTTATTTACTTAATTTTCTAAGCGTTTTTGCTTGAAACATAGCAGAAATTCTACTTGGAGTCGAGTCTGAATTTGGAAATTTAACTTGTCATTAACACGTTTTAAATGACTTTGAGAGCACATAAAGAAAAAGCTTCAAAAACGAATAAATTTAACTTTGTTTCATACGTTTTGTTTGACAATCGTTCAAAATTATTTAACAATTTTTAAATATAGGTTCAAAACCGGTTGAATGCAAAAAGGGTTTCTACCAAATAGTTTTTGTCGAATAGCTTTGAATGTATAGATTTCTAATAATTGCATATTGTACTTCTGTAAACAAATAAGGTTTTATCTTATTTATAAAATGCATTATTTATTCTGGAAATCTACTTCGTTCCTTTCAAAGGAATCCTCCCATTTGCAATGCCTTTATACCAAAGTTTTTCCAATTTTCGTAACAGCTGTTAAAGTCAACGTTCGGAATAGCTGAAATACTAGTAGCGATTCATCTTTAATGTCTCCAATCAACACAAAAGAGTTTCGAAATAAGTTAGATTTTTATATAACTTGGTAAGGAAATATTTTTTTCACAAGAATGAATTGGAAAACATCCGACGACACTTATAACCATATTATGATTTTTAACCCGTACGAGGCATACGTAAAAATCAAATCTTCTTAAATTGGGCCCTTTTCACCTATGTACATATTTGGCTAAGACCAACATTAGCATTTTGCTTAAAATTTTATAAATTCTTAAACATACAATAGTCAATGAAGTCCTGAGATGTTAACTGAATCTAATAAATATTCGTACTTCCAAAATCAAAATATTTCTATACCTTGTTACATCCAAAATGAGCATATGATATATAATTACAAAATCTGACACTCTTCCAATCTACAAAACTATTTTGAGTATTTAAAAGATACATGTCCATTTATGTTCTAATATTATGTTCTATATAATATATTCGTTAATGGTAATTCAAATTTAAAATTTCAAGCAATTATTTGACCTATAGTAAAAATACATCCCATTTTAAATACACCGAAATGGGGGGACACTAATTCCTGGAAAATTGATGAAAATAGAACATTACATGTTCTAGAATTAAAATTATAAAATTTTTTTCTATGGGTCATATATATGACCTATATTAAATATAAATCATCAGAGTTTCCTCTTAAATATTTGATACATAAAACAGATTTGTTGACAGATTTCGCTCTTATAACAATAATATAGGTCCTTCTTTTTCAATTCTCGAAGAAGGCACAGAATAATGTTTGTGGGCATTGTTTAGAAATTAAGTGCAAGGTATTTTAACATGCATGATGAGGGAAGGCATATGGGAAGGTGTTAAGGATCCGAAAATCATGGGTTATGGATGCATGATTGTTGTGCTACTTCTCAATTGTCCCGCTGGGCAAATACAGAGATTCTTATCATATGTAAACGTACATATATGTGTGTGTGAATTTCTGGAAGAACTTTTCACAGATATACACTTATACATATGTTATGTTCATGCACATATTACATGTGTATTAGACTGGTCCATGAAATTAAAATGCAACTTAAAGCAAGGAGCATCACTAAATTAGAAACATTTTAAAGGAATAAAATTACGCGCAGTTTTGGATTGCATTAGAATAAAAACAATTTTTGGAACAGGACAAGCATTTTTTTCAGCTGCAACTAAATCCAATTTGGACCACCGCCATTGAATGTGGATATAAAAAGTTTTTCTATTTGTAACAACTATCATATAATACCATATTCACCTTGGTCTTTATCAAGGCTAATATGATGTAAATACAGTCATGTTACAGTCTTTAATAATATGCTATTCGGATGGAATTTGGCACGAATATGATCTTTTACGCAGTCATGTCAAAGGTTAGTCTATCTTTTGACATGTCCAAAAATTTTGGTATTACCGCCACATAAACGGAATTCGCAACTTGTCCGATTTGCCTGAAATTTGAAATCTAGCTTCATGAAGAGCAGTGCCAAATTTGGTTTATAGGGATTCATAATTTGATATAGTTCCCATATATACCGTCATTTTACGAGAAAATTCAATACGCATTTTACGTATAAGTGCTAAATTTGCTCTAAATCGTTTCAGATTTGCATATATATGTCATATATTTATCTTTTGCGTTATATGCACTTACATGGTATCATAGTCCAAGAATTATAGGCTTTCATCCCTGGTCTGTATAATTCGTGTATTTCAGTATTTTGGTAACTTGTTCAGTACTTTTTAATATAGCAAAGTACCGCAGTACCCCCATGTGCTAAAAAGCACATTTCCTTCAATAAAAAAGAACAATTTTATTTAGTTTCAGTCACATTTTTTCTACGAGCTCCCTTCCAAAAAAAGATTTTTTTTTTGAAAATTGTTTGAATTCATGCCACTTTCTTCAATACACCAAAGATTCATGTTTGTCGCCTCTTTATTTGTGGCTGGCCCTTCACCGTAGGGGATCATCTCTCCAGTTTGCTTAAGAGTGGTAGTGGAGTTTAAATTATTAAGGAAGTGTTTTTAAACCGTCTAAAGGGTCAAGAAATTGCAACGACCGTAACTGTTCCCAAAATCATTTGGAAATAGCCCAATTTTTCAATACATCATATTTATTTTCTTACTGCCTCTATCAAAAGCAATAAATGAAAGTACGGACTGCCCAATGATCTCTGCGATAGATTTTTGGTTTAAGAAATTAGTTCCCAATTCATTTTTCGATAGTTGTGTTTGAGTTCGAAAAATGTATTAAAATGTGAACAAGATAAAAGACTCCATGAAATTTTAAGAATATTTTGGTGTTGATAGTTATGTTATTTTTAAATATGGAGAAACAAGAAGGCTTTCCTGTTATTGACAGATTTTTTGATTACTGACACCCGCTTGTATATGTCCCCTTAATTTAAATGATATCGCAACGTGAAAGAATTAAATTTATTTTGCATGCCTTGCAGAACCATAGTTTAAAATCTATATCTTTTTGGATCACATATTTTAAATGTTATTAACATATAGTTTTACGGGTATTCAAATTTACCTTATTTTGCTAATAATTGCTATAACTATTTGTGTTACTAAACACAAAACATTATCTCCGAAATTTTTTCAATTAAACACTTAATTGATTTTGGAAACGGATTCAATTAATATGTTAGTTGATTCAATTAATTATTTAACCAAATCCGAATGAAAACCAATTAACCCGTTCGACCCCGAATTTTTATAGGTATCGCTAAATTTTTTTTTTTTACTTTTAATCATGTCGAAGTCATTTAAGAAGCGTCTAGCCAAAATTTCGGGTCGCCACGCCCATTCGTTTAGGCAGTAGAGAATGTTGCCTGTGGGCAACTTTGGGCAATTGTGACTACAAAATAGTTTGTTTTGTAATGATAGACGTATTACGTTTTATTGGATTTTTGTTAAGTTGTTTGTTTTTTTACAGTAAATATATACTTAGATGCGCGAGTGAGTGGAATTTCAATCACGCTCAAACACATTCACGAATAAATATTTGTACTCACGCACGCCATGTGGGTAGGAATTCACGGTCACGAAATGAATTCACGAAATGAAAAGTAATACTCGCGCACGATCACACATGAAGAATGTTTATGTCTCACGCTTTCGCACGATTCACGACAATTTTCGTAATTCACGACAAATCTCGTGAGTCACGAATATTTTCGGAACACGACAATTTTCGTGGCTCAATAAAATTCTGGTGATTAACGAAATTTCTCGTGATTCACGCTATTGAAATCTTAAGCGTGATTAAATAAGTAAGGGTGATTAAAATCGGTGACCTTGAATCTAATCGTGAACGTGAATTTGTTCGTGATTGTGACTTTTTGTGTCTGTTTTACCGCGAGTGTGAATTTTATCGTGAACATGAATTTTATCGTTAACGTGAATTTTATCTTGAGCGTGAGTTGGATCGTGAGGGTGGGTTGGATCGTGAAAATAAATTTTTATCGGGAGCGTGACTTCGGAGAAAGTTTACTCACTCACAATCACGAACACAATTTGATTTTTACTCACGCTCACGCGCCACACATTTTTCTTTAATCCCGTTCACGCATATTCACGAGATTTCGTTTAAATTTCATTCACGGCTTCGCGTGAATCACGCGTGAATCACGAAAATGTTTTTTTTTGTTTTTAACCCATTTCAATTTAACTGGCGGTGTAAAAAACCAAAGTATTATAAATCGTCAATATTCGTGCTAATCCACTAGTATGTTGCCAAGAAGTGGGTTCCTCCCTTTTTACGATTCCTTCCAAATTCCCCACTGCACTGCAGATATGTTTTCCACATCATCGCCGCATTTCTCGTCACTGGGACATCCCAATTGAAGTTCAAAATTTTTTCAAAATCATTGTTTTTTGAAACCTTTTTTCTCCAGGCCTTATGTTCAAAAATATGTAATTTTACTACCACAATTGCCCAAAGTTGCCCACAGGCAACTTTTCAATTTTAAAAATTTCTCATCTGTTGTTTTTTTGCAATTCTAAGATTTGACTTCAAGAAATATTTTATTTGACATGTACTACAATAGATTTAATAAAAACTTTCAACATTTTAGTTGTAATTTTTGAAAAAAGTCACATGTATAAAAACCTCTTTTTAAATTCGCAAATATTTTTTTCTTCAGGTACGTGCGTATTCATGAAAATTTTTTTGCTAATTGACAACCAAATTAGCTGATTTTTCATTCAACTTGAAGAAAACACTTGTAGCTTTCGATACCGTTACAGTTTTATGAACAAAAACAAAAACACGCTGACAGTGAGTCTCAAAACACAAAAAGTTGCCCACGGGCAACTTTAGGGTCGAAAGGGTTAAAAAATGATTGATATTTGCTACGTTTCCAATTAAAATATTAATTGATCCAATCAACCTGGTAATCAGTTCGGAAATAATTTTCTATTACAAACGCGCTTGAAAAATTTTCCCTTTCCAATTAAACCCAGCAAAAACTCCTATTATCAGGTATGAGTACAAGTATGCCTGCGCCAAATTGGTAACAACTTCCTCGTATATCAGTAGTAATACTTTTACACGGGCATGACATTGGAGGAAAGTACTT
The DNA here is from genome assembly GCF_050003625.1 of Haematobia irritans. Taxonomy (NCBI): domain Eukaryota; kingdom Metazoa; phylum Arthropoda; class Insecta; order Diptera; family Muscidae; genus Haematobia; species Haematobia irritans. The sequence goes on from NC_134398.1 coordinate 88,422,809, forward strand.
CCGTGCAAGCATACCAGCAGTCGAAAAATGTGCACTTCTTCGCAAGCATACCAGCTCCCCAAAAATAATATCTTTACCACAAATATACCCAAAAAGTACGAACTCACCCTTGTTGTTTTGTAATCCAACACACTATACCACGCTTATTTTGTAATATAAATTATGTACTATACAACTTTAGAAAACAAAGGTATAATTTATTGGCAATTTTTTTTCTGAAATGTAATTTGGTATTACTTATCGCTACTATTAACGGTGCCCACTGTAGATCCGAATCCGGACCTCAAGATATGATTTTGATTACCGGTATTAATAGAAAGAATCACTTTTTGCCTACACAGGTAAGTTATTATTTTTAAATCCCAGGTAATACTGCAAGTAGTAACTTTTTGATTACCGGTATTGCTGAAATAATCACTAGTGCTTACCCAGTTTTTGCTGGGAACATGTGATTGGATCAATCACCTTTGTGATTGAAATTGAATAATTTTAAGCGATGGAGAGAAAGAGAGAAAAGAGAATAAGAGAATGGGTACAACAACAAATCATAGCAAAGGGTTGAAATAAATACAGTGTGCAACAACAAATGGCCACGTGGTAAAGGTTTGAAAAAATATATGGCGGAGAGCATTTGAAATTACCTGTGTGATTTGTGGTATTGTAAAAATGGAAAACAATATACGTTTATTAAAGGTAAGCAATTGTGAAATATAAATACCGTTTTCCATTGAAGCCTGTTTACATTAAACGGACTAAAATAATATAATTTTTATTTATTTCTTTTAGTGAGCAATTTTATTTCAATTAATCCCATCAACTCCATCAGTTTATCAAATATATAAGAATATTTTTACAATCAGAAGGTGGGTACCGTATTGATCTTTTAAAATTGTAATTTTTTTCACTTCTAGTTTTCTGAAAACCAAGAGCTGTATGGGTTTGTTGGAAGATTTACCTTGAAGTTGTGAAGTGGCGTTGGCATTAAATTGAAGTTTTGTTTTACCTGCCTTTTTCAGTTTGAACCCAAGTAGAGAGCAGTATGTCTGATATATAACCTAATGAGCTGCATTATGTAATGTTAAAAAATTTCTTTCTTTTGGATTTAAAAATATGAAAAATATCCGAAAATAATAAAAATATGTATTTTCCATTTATATTTTTTTCTATTTCCAGAATTTGGAAAGTCTCATCAATATAATACCAATATTACATTGATTTGCCATTATTTTTGTCTCTGATTGGTTCACATTTTAATAGACGATTTCAATGTGTAGAAATTTTGGAAAGGGATTGTTACTAAAATTACATTACCGAGCTCCTTAATACACCTATGCTAAAATACTACAACGGCGAACGAAGATTATGATTCTGCAACCTGGAACTAAAAATTGAACTTGATATTCTATGCAGGTAATGTTTAGCAAAATTAACTTTTAATTGAACAAAATTAAGTTATAATTATTCTGTTTACTTTCAGAAAAACTAATTTAGCTTACAGGGTGCTGATTTATTGGAAATCTAGGCGCATCTACACTGTTAGAAAAATATATTTTTCATATGTTCCGATATAAACAAAATGTGTTTCGGGCACAATTTTGAAACACAATATATTTAAGTGCAAACATGTAATGTTCCTAAACTAACACTAAATGTTTGGGACATCTATGTTAATATGTTAGAATATATTATGTTTGGGGCATGAATGTTTCATACAAATCATATGTGTGAATGCAAACATATATAAATTTACAAATTTCGACTAAACATACATATGTTGTGATATTTTATTCAAAGCGACAGAGAGAGTATAGAGAAAGAAAAAGAGAAACACGGGAGAGTTGATGAAAGATATCAACATAACACAGCGAAAGAATCAAAAGAGAACATTTTCTGTGAAACCGCTTGTATGTCTTTAAGGAAAACTGTTTTATGATAAGGCCAAAAATTTGATATGCTTAAGTCTAAATATTATTTAATTTGAATAAAGAGAATAGACATTCGGAACCAAGAGAATAGAAATTTGAAAAACAAACAGCCTATGTTTTCGCCTTAAGAGCAGCATTTTATGTATGTGTGGACATGTGTTTTGTTTATCATTTTGGCATTATGGGCACAATTTTTTCTTGGTTCGTTAAAAGAAATCAGGGGTCTTCATAAAAATAACGAAAGGGCACTATACTCTTTTTAGAGTTGGGACAGTAAAATGAAATAAGGAGGAAATAGTGAAAAATTACACTGTAAAATGTATAAAAACAAAGTTTAGTTCCTCTTTATTAATAAGTAGTCCACAAGGAGTTGACGGACACCTTCAAATATAAAAGCGGGCATTAAGTTCGAGTTTTGCAGCTAAAACAATTTAAAAAGTTTATTTTCTTTAAAATGAATTATTAAAGAAAAATAAAAGGCATTTTAGAGCGATGGTGTTAAATGCGAGTAAAAAACTGTTCACGACTAAATAAATTTATGTTTATATTATAAAATTATTTATGTATGTTTATACTCGACACGTTCTTTTTTGGTTAGAGTTTTTGAATTTCTTCCAACAGTTTTTGTTACAAAATTGTTATTTTTGCAATAAAAAAATAATTTTTATCCAAACATCAGTCAATTTCGTTTATATCAAGTACTGTTACTGACTATAAATCTTTAATAACCCACATTTCGAAGTTTCATTATAAAAATTTAATATAGTATAAATATAAATGTGTAAATTAAAAAAAAAAAAAAAAAAAAAAAACAAGTATATACGGCCGTAAGTTCGGCCAGGCCGAAGCTTATGTACCCTCCACCATGGATTGCGTAGAAACTTCTACTAAACACTGCCATCCAGAATCGAATTACTTAAGTTGCGGTAACGCTTGCCGATGGCAAGGTATCTTAAAACCTCCTAACACCATCTTCTAAATTGTATGTAAGTCCATACGTGCTATATATTAAATCAAAAAAGATCGATCCAATACGTATATAATTCAGTTTGACAAAGTAGACATAAAATTTTGACAAAAATTTCTACAGAAATAAAATTTTAACAAAATTTTCTATAGAAATAAAATTTTCACAACATTTTCTATAGAAATTCAAATTTTGACAAAATTTTCTATAGAAAGAAAGTTTTGACAAAAATTTCTACAGAAATAAAATTTTAACAAAATTTTTTCTAGAAATAAAATTTTGACAAAATTTTCTATAGAAATAAAATTTTGGTAGATTATTTTTGGCTCTAGTGGCAACCATGATTATGAACCGATATGGACCAATTTTTGTGCGATTGGACCAATTTTGGTATGGTTGTTAGCGACCATATACTAACACCACGTTCCTAATTTGAACCGGATCGGATGAATTTTGCTCCTCCAAGAGGCTCCGGAGGTCAAATCTGGAGAACGTTTTATATGAGGGCTATATATAATTATGGACCGATATGGACCAATTCTGGCACGGTTGTTGAAGATCATATACTAACACCATGTTCCAAATTACAACCGGATTGGATGAAATTTGCTTCTCTTGGAGACTTCGCAAGCCAAATCTGGGGATCGGTTTATATGGGGGCTATATATAATTATGAACCGATGTGGACCAATTTTTGCATGGTTGTTAGAGACCATATACCAATATCATGTACCAAATTTCAGGCGGATCGGATGAAATTTTCTTCTCTTTGAGGCTCCGCAACCCAAATCTGGGGATCGGTTTATATGGGGGCTATATATAATTATGGACCGATGTGGACCAATTTTTGCATGATTGTTAGAGACCATATACCAACATCATGTACCAAATTTCAGCCGGATCGGATGAAATTTGCTCCTCTTTGAGGCTCCGCAAGCCAAATCTGGGAATCGGTTTATATGGGGGCTATATATAATTATGGACCGATGTAGACCAATTTTTGCACTGTTGTTAGAGACCATATACCAACACCATGTACCAAATTTCAGGCGGATCGGATGAAATATGCTTCTCTTAGAGGCTCCACAAGCCAAATCTGGGGATCGGTTTATATGGGGGCTATATATAATTATGGACCGATGTGGACCAATTTTTGCATGGTTGTTAGAGACCATATACCAAATTTCAGCCGGATCGGATGAAATATGCTTCTGTTAGAGGCTCCACAAGCCAAATCTGAGGGTCCCTTTATATGGGGGCTATACGTAAAAGTGGACCGATATGGCCCATTTTCAATACCATCCGACCTACATCGATAACAACTACTTGTGCCAAGTTTCAAGTCGATAGCTTGTTTCGTTCGGAAGTTAGCGTGATTTCAACAGACGGACGGACGGACGGACGCACATGCTTAGATCGACTCAGAATTTCACCACGACCCAGAATATATATACTTTATGGGGTCTTAGAGCAATATTTCGATGTGTTACAAACGGAATGACAAAGTTAATATACCCCCATCCTATGATGGAGGGTATAAAAAAACAAAAAAAGTGTTCGGTCGGAGTAGGCAAGGAAGTCATGCTAACCACTGCTCCACGTGGCAAACAAATGTATGTTTCTGTTAAATAATGTTATGTTTGCATGGGCTCGTGGGCGCTGCAAACTATGCTATATAAATGTAACTTATAACGATAATTATCTACTGGTGACTATAACAACTACGTAGTCCAGTGGATAGTGTGTTGGCTTACACACTGTATGGCCCTCGGTTCGATTCTCCGTGCAGGCGAAAGGTAAAATTTTAAAAATTTATAAAAGTGAATAATTTTTTCAACATTATTTGTATTATAGAAAAAGGTGCCAAGAACTAAAATATTTCGTGGAAGTGAAAATTACGAGTATGTTAGGGAATGAGCACAATCGTCTTTGGGAAAAATTCTTCCAAGCATATAATATTTTTGGGCTCAAAACGCTTCCAAACATATGATATGTTCACATAAAACAAACATATTAATGTTTCGGCAGTATCCAATAATATATGTGCTTCCTGCAAAATATGTTTGGAACATATGTTAAAGAAGCGATTTTTTTGAGGGTGGTTATTATGATAAGTAAGATAATGATTTATATAGTTATTTTTTTTAACTCTCTAGGTTTTATTGATCGTAATTGTATGTCTAAGTTATGTTAGAACAAAACACACAAAAACAAAATTCTTTAGTCTATAGCATAATTCAGAAAAATAAAATGTTGAATATTTTTTTAAGAAACGCGTATTTTCTTTTATTTTAAATAAAACTAAATAAGATATATACGAGGGCGGTTCGGAAACTTCTTAGCCTATCAATGAAAGAGAATAGTTAGTTTTTCGAAAATAGCTTTATTTTTCAATATAATCTTCTGAAACTTCAATACACTTTTCTACCAATTCTATCCCTTGATTAAAATAGTTTTCCTCAAGGTCTTCAAAATAGTGGTTTACAACTGTAATGGCATCTTCATTTGAGGTAAAACGCTTGCCAGCAAGGAATTTTGTTAGATTTGGGAACAAGTAAAAGTCACTGGGAGCTAAATCAGAAAAGTAAGGTGGGTGGTCAAGCAACTCGTACTTTAATTCGTTTATTTTAGCCATTGCACTATGGGGCCAATGACCTGATTTTGAGGCAAAAACTACAAAAATGCACTTATCGGTTTAAAATTTTGAACACATGTTGTGCAATTGTCATCGATCGATCCGCCCACTGAAACCTTAAATATTTATACCCTGCACTAGACCGTGGTTTTGTATTCAATGTCTAGGTCGCAATTTTAGACCAATTGACTTTAAATTTTGCACACTTATGTGTATCGGGTCAGGATAGAGCCCTATTAATTTTGGATATAGCTCCCATATATATATATATATATATTTTAAAAAAAAAACGCATAAAATTTGCAAAATCTCATCGGTTCTTTATTTGAAACGTTAGATTGGTCCATGACATTTACTTTTTGAAGATAATTTCATTTAAATGTTGACCGCGGCTGCGTCTTAGGTGGTCCATTCGGAAAGTCCAATTTTGGGCAACTTTTTCGAGCATTTCGGCCGGAATTGCCCGAATTTCTTCGGAAATGTTGTCTTCCAAAGCTGGAATAGTTGCTGGCTTATTTCTGTAGACTTTAGACTTGTCGTAGCCCCACAAAAAATAGTCTAAAGGCGTCAAATCGCATGATCTTGGTGGCCAAATTACCGGTCCATTTCTTGAGATGAATTGTTCTCCGAAGTTTTCCCTCAAAATGGCCATAGAATCGCGAGCAGTGTGGCATGTAGCGCCATCTTGTTGAAACCACATGTCAACCAAGTTCAGTTCTTCCATTTTTGGCAACAAAAAGTTTGTTAGCATCGAACGATAGCGATCGCCATTCACCGTAACGTTGCGTCCAACAGCATCTTTGAAAAAATACGGTCCAATGATTCCACCAGCGTACAAACCACACCAAACAGTGCATTTTTCGGGATGCATGGGCAGTTCTTGAACGGCTTCTGGTTGCTCTTCACTCCAAATGCGGTAATTTTGCTTATTTACGTAGCCATTCAACCAGAAATGAGCCTCATCGCTGAACAAAATTTGTCGATAAAAAAGCGGATTTTCTGCCACTGATTTTGGTAATAAAATTCAATGATTTTCAAGCGTTGCTCGTTAGTAAGTCTATTCATGATGAAATGTCAAAGCATACTGAGCATCTTTCTCTTTGACACCATGTCTGAAATCCCACGTGATCTGTCAAATACTAATGCATGAAAATCCTAACCTCAAAAGAATCACCCTTTATATATATATATATATATATATATATATATATATATATATATATATATATATATATATATATATATATATATATATATATATATATATATATATATATATATATATATATATATATATATATATATATATATATATATATATATATATATATATATATATATATATATATATATATATATATATATATATATATATATATATATATATATATATATATATATATATATATCTTACGCCCGATACGCACATATAAAGCCCAAGAAGCCATAGTTTCATTCCAATTTTCCTCAAATTTTGCACAAAGGATAAAATTTATAGTATTTGCAAGTGTGCTTAATTTGGTTGAAATCGGTGCAGATTAAGATATAGCTCCCATATATATGCTTCGTCCGATTTACACAAATGTGACCACAGAGACCAAAGTTTTACTCCGATTTTACAGGGAGCAGAATTAACATTCTAGCAATACATGCCAAATTTGGTGGGAATCGGTTCAGATTTAGATATAGCTTTCATATATATCGTTCACCTTATATGCACTTTATTGGTCCCGGAGGCCAGAGTTTCACCTTAATTTGCTTCAAATTAAAAAGACCTCTTATTCTATGAATCCTCGAGTCCTTCTTTGCATTATCAAGTCTTTATTATAACATTTATTTCTGTTTAGTGAAGTATTTCCCGCAAACAGCCAATGAGACGCATCTGCTCTTTGTGTTTCTTCCATTTTTGTTTGGGTCGAGCGAAAATATTATATGTTTTCTTAATTATTGATGCCATGCAAGCTTGTGTTACTTTGCATTCCTTGAAAATTTGGAATACGGCACCAAAGGAATTCCGACCTTTTTGTAGTCAAAATGTTACGAGTTCAATTTTTTTTTTTCATTATAAGCCGGACTCTGCCGGAATTAAACTTGAAACCACATAAAAGTACACACATTAACCTTTCTTCCCATACCAAAATGTCGTTGAATACACGTGAATGCAGAAAGTACCATTCCACGAAACACAAACATTACATGAAAATTATAAAACAAAAAATTTTCGTTTCTTTCTTTCTTTCTTTCTTTCTTTATTGATCCATATCAGTACAAGAAGTATGAACTTATAATTAGTACTGTATGCAAAAGTTATTATAATAAATGTGTCACAACAGTGTAAATATTTAAAATAATAGTAATAATAATAATAAACAAAAATAATAATAATAAAAATAAAAAAAATTCATTTTTTTAATTGAATAACAATAATAAACAAATAACATTTACATTTAATCTAATTCCCTCGAAATACACATCTATTTGACAAATTAAATAAATATTATACATACATAAATATAAAATATTAACCTATGTCATCAAAGAAAAATGATTTTGCAGTCTATTCTTAAATTGTTGGTGATTACATGTGCTTTTCAAATGTGAAGGTAGATTGTTCCACAGCCGAGAAGTAAATATGAGAAATTGTCTATCCGATACAATTACCATTTTAACACAACACATTTCTTTTCCCACAAATACAAACGAATTTTTAGTATTTTTAAATTATTTTACGTACTTGTAGTACTATTTTCCATTTTACACATTGTAGATTCGCTTATTAGTTTACTTTTTACAGCCAATTTTCTATATTGTGTTTTTTTGACTAGCGATTCAAAATGTAAACTATCTAAAAACAGCCAACATTGCCAGCTTGTTTTAAAAGCAATGAGATGCCATATGTTTCTAATATTTTGTATTTCGAGCTACTGGGATGTCTAAAGCAGAATGACGTTATCAGTTTTTCCAATTTAAACTACCGAAAAACTGAATTTTTGCCGCAGGATCCGGTCATTTGCATTGTTAAACACCCCATAGTGCATTGTTAAAAAGCTCTTTTGCGCTGGTGCGTTGTCTTGATGAAAAATTATTTTTTTGTGTTGTAAGCCAGGATGTTTTTCTCGAATTTGTACATTTAATTGATCCAAAAGGTTGCAATAGTACTCTGAATTTATTGTTTTACCCTTTTGCAGATAGCCAATAGAAGTGTGCACGTGACACAAAATTGTCGTGACTCACGAACATTTTCGTGATTCGTGCGTGAGTCGTGAGTCACGCTCATGACAACAGCGTGAGTATGCGTGAGTATGCGTGAGTATGCGTGAGCGTGATTAACAAACCAAAATGTCGTGTCTGAGCGTGAGTCACGAAAATAATATCTTCGTGAGTGTGCGTGAGTAACGAATTACACTCACTTCGGTAAGGTAATTTAATCATAAAATTATTCGTGAGTCACGACGTTTTTGTGCGTGAGTACAAATTTTCTTTTCGTGAGTGAGCGTGAGTCCTACCAAAAAAATATCGTGCGTGAGTGTGCGTGAGTAAACTATTACTCACGTGCACACCTCTAATAGCCAATCAATAAAATACCTTTGAAGTCCCAAAAAACCGTTGCCATAACCTTACCAGCCGATTGAATTGTTTTTGCCTTCTTTGGGGCACTTCCTCCAGCTTCAGTCCATTGTTTGGATTGTTCTTTTGTCTCTGGAGTATAGTGGTGGATCCATGTCTCATCAACAGTTATGAAACGACGCTTAAAATCCATTTTATTTTGCTTAAAACGATCCAAACAAGATTGAGAAATGTTCATTCTTATGCATTTTTGATCGACTGTTAACAAATGCGGCACCCATCTTGCAGAAAGCTTTTTCATCTGTAATTCTTCATGCAAATTTAAATGGACTCGATCATTTGAGATGCCCATGATATTAGCAATTTCACATCATTATGCATTTCTTATCCCGATAAACCTTTTTTATGTAAATATGACAGCGCGCATTTCTAATTTTTCCATTGTAAAAAAATTGCGGATGCGTCTTTTTTGAACACCTGTTTCTATATGAAGGAGTTGCCAGATCGAAACAAAATTTAACAGGTGTTCATAACAGAGATGGAAGTTTCCAACCCACTTAACTTTTTTCTGTTTATACCGCGCTTTATGTGCTAGTCTAAGAAGTTTCCGAACTGCCCTCGTACATTTTTTATTGATATTTATTGCCAATATCAATTAATAATTTAATTGAATCAAACAAATAGTTAATTGATTTTTGTCAATCACAAAATTAATTGATTCCGTGACAAAAGTCAATTACATTTTTAATTGAAAATCGTATTGGTTTTCAGTCAAAATGGGTGATTGATACTATCATGTTCGCGATTGAAGACATTTCAATTAAAAAATGATTGAATCCGCGATTTTCGTGATTGAAATAAAAAAAAAACAAATTTGTGTAGAATTGCTACATGGCCAAAAAAAGAATGTTTTTCATATGCTTCCGTGTAAAAATTATATGTTTGCAACTCAAATTTTTAGCATAATATGTTTAAGTACAAGCATATAATGCATATAAATTGTATAACATGTTTGCGATATATATGTTAATACGTTAGAAAATATTATTTTGGGGACATTACACTTTCTTAAATATAATGTCTCTGGATGCAAACATATATTAATTTAGAAGTTTTCAGCTCAACTACCTACCAAGTTTTTACTGGGAAAAGTGTTTTAGTCAAACTTTCACGTTTTTTAGTGTTAATTTTATCGTGGAAGATAACTGCTCACGACAATTGCATGCTACGCTCATACCTCCAGACTATACTAATGTTATAAACCGAATTTCAAAAGAATCGTATGAAAAAATGCATCTAAGGATCGTTAATATCTAAACTACACATAAAGGAGATCTGATACGTAAACATTTTTGTGATGGTATTTACTAACTTCACATCCTGAATTTTCAGCGTATCGAATGAAAGATGCGCCCTCTGAAGGCTCATGAAGAAAAAACCTGGGATGGGTATTGCACTTGCTATTATATTACTCACTAACCCAGGAAAAATATTTTATTTTTTTTTAAAAGATGATTCAATTTGTAAGAGGAAATTTCCCAAATGTTTTCTCCATAAGGAGTTAGCATAAAGGGCCCAAAATTGAGTTATCTCTCCCAGCCAGATCTATACTAAAGGCTGTGGAAAGGTTCATTCGCCCGAACCGAAACATGTACAGTCCAGGCGTGTATAGATTGGTATCTGGCGTTTTCTTTTCAATGGCTCTATTAACCATGTTCCTTAATCTATATCTGTCCATGAAGCTCGAAAAATAATTGTATAATTAGATATAATGCATTTGGACGTCAATTGCCTGTTTCGGTATCAGGCTAACATGTAATATAATAAGCAACGATGAGCCCGTCGTAAAACTAGGAAAAACACGACTAATGTACGCGTTAGAATTGTTGTTGTTTCCTGGAAACCAGTTTCTGTTAATTGTCATATGTTGTAGTTGACTGTAGAAACAATAAGCATTGTTCGACTGTTCACCACTTAGGTGAATTCTAACAAATTAGCTTTCTAAAAATAAATTTCGTGTTGTTGCATTACTATGTAACAAAACGAAATAAAAATAAGATTAAGGGACTTGTAAGTTATATGAAAAGATGATGTACAGTGGGAGAAAAGATGATTCAATTTGTAAGAGGAAATTTCCCAAATGTTTTCTCCATAAGGAGTTAGCATAAAGGGCCCAAAATTGAGTTATCTCTCCCAGCCAGATCTATACTAAAGGCTGTGGAAAGGTTCATTCGCCCGAACCGAAACATGTACAGTCCAGGCGTGTATAGATTGGTATCTGGCGTTTTCTTTTCAATGGCTCTATTAACCATGTTCCTTAATCTATATCTGTCCATGAAGCTCGAAAAATAATTGTATAATTAGGAAAAATATTTTATCATTAAAATTACAACAGACCACTTTAAATTAAAAGAAAAGAGAGAAATATTCTGGGGCAAATACTGGGTACTTAACAGGGTAACTGTTGGATCGCGACAAGACAAAAGCACCAAGTAATTGGTACTTAAATTGGTAAAAAATCACCGACCGTTAGACAACAAAAACACTATTCTTAGTTATGTTTGGTTCTGAAATTCGCTGAAGTTTGCTAACATGAACATTTTCGCTAACGTGAACTCTCTTGGTCCATAAATTTATAAAAAAAAAAAAAAAAAAACAAGTAAGGAAAGTCTAAAATCGGGCGGGGCCGACTATATTATACCCTGCACCACTTTGTAGATCTAAATTTTCGATACCATAACACATCCGTCAAATGTGTTGGGTGCTATATATAAAGATTTGTCCCAAATACATACATTTAAATATCAATCGATTTGGACAGAATTTGATAGACTTTTACAAAATCTATAGACTCAAAATTTAAGTTGGCTAATGCACTAGGGTGGAACACAATTTTAGTAAAAAATATGTGAAAAATTTAAATCAATTTTAAGGAAACTTCGCAAAAGTTTATTTATAATCAATGCTCGATATATATGTATTAGAATTTGAGAAAATTAGAGTCATTTTTACAACTTTTCGACTAAGCATTGGCGATTTTACAAGGAAAATGTTGGTATTTTGACCATTTTTGTCGAAATCAGAAAAACATATATATGGGAGCTATATCTAAATCTGAACCGATGTCAACCAAATTTGGCACGCATAGCTACAATGCTAATTCTACTCCCTGTGCAAAATTTCAACTAAATCGTAGTTAAAAATTGGCCTCTGTGGTCATATGAGTGTAAATCGGGCGAAAGCTATATATGGGAGATATATCCAAATGTGAACCGATTTCAACCAAATTTTGCGCGCATAGTTACAATGCTAATTCTACTCCCTATGAAAAATTTCAAATAAATCGGAGCAAAAAATTGGCCTCTGTGGGCAAATGAGTACACTGTTAGAAAAATATGTTTTTCATATGTTCCGATATAAACAAAATGTGTTTCGGGCACGATTTTAAACCATAATATATTTAAGTGCGAACATGTAATGTTCCTAAACTAACACTAAATGTTTGGGACATCTATGTTAATATGTTAGAATATATTATGTTTGGGGTATGAATGTTTCATAAAAATCATATGTGTGAATACAAACATATATAAATTTACAAATTTCGACTAAACATACATATGTTGTGATATTTTATTCAAAGCGACAGAGAGAGTATAGAGAGAAATAGAGATGGAAACCGGGAGAGTTGACAAAAGATATCAACATAACACAGCAAAAGAGTCAAAAGAGAACAATTTCTGTGAAACCGCTTGTATGTTGTATGTAATGTTAAATGCTAGTAAAAAACTGTTCACTCCTAAATAAATTTATGTTTATATTATAAAATTATGTATGTATGTTTATACTCGACTCTACGTTCTTCTTTTGTTAGTTTTTGAATTCCTTCCAAATTTTAAAGTTTTGTTCAAAAATAGTTTTTTATTACAAGATTGTAATTTTTGCATTAAAAAATAATATTTTATCCAAAAATCAGTCAATTTCGTTTATATCAAGCACTGTTACTGACTATAAATCTTTAATAACGCACATTTCGAAGTTTCATTTAAAAAAATTAATATAGTATAAATATAAATGTGTAAATTAAAAAAAAAAAAATGTTCGGTCGGAGCAAGGATTGAACCCACGACCCTTTGCATGCAAGGCAGACATGCAGACCACTGCTCCACGTGGCAAACAAATGTATGTTTCTGTTAAATAATGTTATGTTTGCATAGGCTCGTGGGCGCTGCAAACTATGCTATATAAATGTAACTTAAAACGATAATTATCTACTGGTGACTATAACAGCTACGTAGCCCAGTGGATAGTGTGTTGGCTTACAAACTGTATGGTCCTCGGTTCGATTCTCCGTACAGGCGAAAGGTAAAATTTAAAAAATTTATAAAAGTGAATAATTTCTTCAACATTATTTGTATTACAGAGAAAGGTGCCAATAACTAAAAAATTTCGTAGAAGTGAAAATTACGAGTATGTTAGGGAATGAGCACAATCGTGTTTGGGAAAAATTCTTCCAAGCATATAATATTTTTGGCTCAAAATGCTTCCAAACATATAATATGTTCACATAAAACAAACATATTAATGTTTCGGCAGTATGCAATAATATATGTGCTTCCTGCAAAATATGTTTGGAACATATGTTAAAGAAGCGATTTTTTATGAGGGTGTATAAATCGGGCGAACGCTATATATGGGAGCTATATCTAAATCTGAACCGATTTGGCTGATATTTTGCAAGTTTTTCGAGACTCATAAAATATTCGGATGTACGGAAGATCGGTTGATATACACGCCAATTATGACCAGATCGGTGAAAAATATATATGGCAGCTATATCTAAATCTGAACCGATTTTTTCCAAAATCAATAGGGATCGTCTTTGAGCCGAAACAGGACCCTATACCAAATTTTAGGACAAGCGGACTAAAACTGCGAGCACAGTAGTGGTGAAGGGTATAATTACCCATTTAGGAACAAATGCATAAATTTTTTTTGCGATGTCACACAGTGGTTCTAAATCGCTTTTTTAAATTAACCACAAATTTAAAATCAAATTTCAATAAAAGGTAAATAAAGAACTAAATTAAAATATCACAGAGTGACTATAAAGCATACTCGGTTCCAACGATATTCTCTGTACACTCTGTATTAATTCCAAGCCAAAGAAGGGAAGAATTCAAGGAAGTAGGGAAACACAGTTATCTTTAAAATTTTACTTTTGTCTACTTGATGCCAGGAAACAAATTTGAATTATTAGTTTGTTTCATGTCCTATTAAAGCCCTTTAAAAGAGTGTTCATGACTCACGAAAAACCACGTGACTCACGAATAATTTTATGAGTAATTTACCTATAGAACCTGATAGAACACATAAGTATGATTAAAATCGAGAGCGTTATAGAACTCTTTACACCTAGGGTGTTAATAAAATTATAAATGAATTCGTAAGCATATTATGTTCGTACGCGGAATCATTTTCGTGAGTGTGTTTTCCGAAATTCGTTACTCACGCAAACTCACGAAGATATTATTTTCGTGACTCACGCTCACGCACGACATTTGGTTGGTTAATCACGCTCACGCACACTCACGCCGTTGCCGTCAGCGTGAATCACGACTCACGCGTGAGTCACCAAAATTTTCGTGAGTCACGACAATTTCGTGTCACGTGCACACCTCTAATTTGAAAGCTTTTCAGCTTTGTAATCAAGATACATGCAAGTCAACAAATTCAAAGACGACTCCTTTAATTTTAAGGAAATTTTCAGGATTATTAAAGCCAAGTTGACCTTAGTAAAACTAAATTTTCTTACATGTAAACATACCAATTTTTAAGTCGAATCACTTACCTGTAAAAACAAAACAACTTTATTGCAAAGTTTATCGACCTTTGAACAATCCCTGCAAAACAAGAGCTTCCCAACAAGTAGTTTGGATCTCCAATTTGTGATCCGGAAGTAGTGCAAACTTGGATTATTTCCAATGAATTTTACATGGGCTTGTCATAGGACGGAAGAACTCCATTTTTGCATCTTTGTATTGCTTTAGAAGTTGTACCTTGGAAGTTCATTTGGAAGAAGAAATTAAAAAACAAAATTTTTTTCCAATATCACTTTTTATTTTTATCAGAATTTTTTGTTTTTTTTTTTATTATTATGATTGAAAAAATAAAGAATGCTGGTTCAAATCTCACTAATCAAATTCCACTAACTAAATGTCAAATATACAAAAAACGTTTTTTTAGTATATGTCCCCACATTGGGCATTTTTGATACGAATTTTGGCAATTGTACATTCAGCAATATTTCTTAAAAAAATCACTATTAGTTCAAAAGTTATAAAGGTTTCAATTCATATTTTTAATTCCCAATAAAATGCAATTTAAAAAAATCCTTCTCCCAAAAACATTCAACTTTCGTAATTATGTTGATATTTTTATACGTTACAAAGTAGCAATATTGATTTAAAAAAAAACGATTTGGAAACTGAGACTATCAAACGGGATAAATCCCGTCCCGAAATCCCGGGATTTTCGGTACGGGATCCCAAAATTCCAATTTGTTAAAATTGTGGCTTTTTATGATTGTTTATAAATAAATTGTGTAAACGGCCCTTAGATTTCATGCCCGACAAATTGAGTTAATAAACATTTATGGTACACCTTGAGTAATAATTTATTATACAATTTCATCAAAAATCGAAGTATACAATAAGGTCCTTTGAATAATTATTTCATGTGAAATGGAATTCGTGCCACATAAAACAAAAAGCAATGACAAAATTTCCGTTGAAAATATGACAAGATCGCGTTCATCTCACTGAAAAAAATATTGTCGTGACGTCAAAGATTTCATGTCTTTAAAATACGAATGCAAATTTTGCTTAGCATAGAAGACGCATTTCTCTAATATAAAGTTTTTTTCCTTGTCCAAAAGTCGATAAACTTTTCAATGAAGTCGTATTGTCCTTACAATTAAGAGATTTCACTTAAAAATTTGTATCATAATATGAAAGAAAAAATGTTTGGGCTAAGGTCAACTTGACTTTAATAAATAAGAAAAATTCTTTAAATTTAATGAAATTGTCTTTAAATTTGTTGTCTTTTTGCATCTTGACTACAAAGCAAAAATTCGTTCAAATATAGGACATATTTTTCAACACTTCATTTTAAAGACGTTGTCTACTTGAAACCTAGCATAATTTCTACTGGAAGTCGAGTCTTAAATTAGAAAATAAAGTTGTCGTTAACTCGTTTTTAAAGGACTTTGATAGCATATGAAGAAAAATATCTCAGAAAATTAAAATGTACTTCCTAGAAGCAAGTACACAAAACCCAAATTTAAAAGAGAATTGTGTCTTAAAAGTATCCTTACTTGTATTCTTTGCTTCTTTGGCTCGGAATCAATACCAAAATTTTTAAAGTAAAGACAAAATCTTGAGGTCGGGGTCCGAATCCTGCTGAGACTCTATTTTTAAATATTTTTTTTCTCTTTTTTTATTCGTATTAAAAATTAATTAATTAAATTTTTGTTGAAAATTTGCTTTTTTCTTGACATTTTTTAAATAGAATAACCTCTACAGCGATTGTGGGCACCGTTAATAGTAGCGAAAATTACATTCCAGGAAAAAATGCAACATATTAATTTATAATGCCAATAAAATAAGTTGTATAGTACATCATTTATATTGCAAAATTACATCATTGAATAAATTCATGCCGTGGAGTAGGGTGTAGTGTGTTGGATTACAAAACAACAGGTCTGAGTTCGATTCCTCCTCGTGTCATAGAGATTTTCAAAGAACAAATTGTACCATAAATATAAGCAGAGGGAGAGAAAGGGGTAGATAAAGACCGAGAGAATAAAATCTATAAATAGATATGAGAGCGGCTACTCACTCGCTCTTTTTGATTCTATTTATGGTAAACCTATTATTTTTGGAGAGCTGGTATGCTTGCGACGAAGTACTTATTTTTCGACTGCTGGTATGCTTGCACCGAAGTACTTTCCTCCAATGTCATGCCCATGTAAAAGTATTACTGCTGATATATGTAAGAAGAAGTTGTTACGTAGTTTGGCACAGGCATACTTGTATT
This sequence comes from Haematobia irritans, assembly GCF_050003625.1. Taxonomy (NCBI): domain Eukaryota; kingdom Metazoa; phylum Arthropoda; class Insecta; order Diptera; family Muscidae; genus Haematobia; species Haematobia irritans. The sequence goes on from NC_134398.1 coordinate 88,440,000, forward strand.
CATATCTGGTAATAGGAGTGGCGGTGGCCTGAGTGCGCCATCAAAATTTGGACTGTTTGTGTTCTGGCTTTATACTTTCGGTTTTGATTTAAGAGTTGAAATTTTCAGTTGAAGTAGAGTATAAATCTAAGGTAACCTAGTTTGGTTATAGGGCAGCTACATTAGTTAACGCTTTTGGGGGTACAACGGGACTGCAAATCTGACTCGCGCAGTGCATTGTTGCGATTACTTGTGTCGCAGCAAGACGTTGGGTATCGAATGTTTATTTCGCATTTATTTCAGTCATAAGAGCCTAAAATAAGAGAGGCCATAAGAGACGCTTTACAATCCTTGACCCCTTCACATTAAGTCTATATTTTACTCAGTGCGAGTAATCCTATTTAAATGACCTTAGGGAAATTGTACTTTCAAATTCAGATATATACATATATCGGTCAGAGAATCTCATTCAATAACGTTTGTTTTGTTTAGATACTTTTAATTCTTCGTTTTATCCTGTGTCCAAAATAAGGACTAACCGACCGACCGACCTTACCTTTATGGGTATATGTGTGTGTGTACGAGTAAAGAATCAAAACTAAAGATATCTGTTATTGCTGCATGCTGACATATAAATATGATTATGGTGTTTGTGAGATTGTATTAATGTTTGTTTATAAATGTATGTATGTATGTGTGTGTTCTTGTACTTTTAGGTTGCTTGGATTAAATCCGACTCGAAAGCAATACTCGGCATTCACACCCATATGGTGTCCTTAAATCCAAGATTATCAGTGACACACAATGGCCACAACACCTGGAAACTCCATGTGTCCCATGTACAACTAAATGATTCGGGCAGTTACATGTGCCAAGTGAATACGGACCCCATGAAGAGCCAGGTAAGTGCTTATCAGTCTATCCCCACAAAACCTCCGATTTCACACAACCACACCCGTGACATACAATCCCAACCATAATAACACACACACACATCCATGTACACATATACATTGACCCAAAGGAGATTCGCTTTAAGCCATCACCTGGTCATTTAGTCTGTTGTGTCTCGGTTATGGTCATTCCTCTTAAGCTTGTTTATAAATTTTCCACAACTTTACCTCTATGTGTCCGTGTCTGTGACTGACCAACACTTTCAAGTGGCAATGTCCTTCCGCTTTCTATCACTCTATTGCATACGACAGACAATCCACGTCCATTTATGTCCGTCCGGAACTGCTGCAACATATGCTTCCACTTGCCCATACCAGGGAGTTCGGTGACTTTTTATGTGTTTATTTACATTTCTAATATGGCACAAACGGACGAAATGTTTGTCGTCTGCAAATTTACAAATTCTCTGTAATTTGGATTTTGCGGTGGGTCAGTACTTTGACATTCACTGGCTTGCGAAATTTTCTACAAAGGCAAAAAGATGAAATTTTCGTCACGACCCTTGGGTCTACAAAACAAAAGCAATAATATATGTATTTACTAAACCAATAGGTCAGGAGGCTTAATCGGGCCGGTATACCGCTACTGAGTCAATTTTTTATACCCTTCACCACTACTGTGGTACAGGGTATAATAAGTTGTATGTAACGCCAAGAAGGAAAAGTCTGAGACCCATCGTTTAGTATACCGATCGTCTTAGAATTAAATTCTGAGTCGATTTAGCGATGTCCGTCTGTCTGGCTGTCTGGCTGTCTGGCTGTCTGTCTGTCTGTCCGTCCGTCTGTCTGTCTGTCTGTTCATGTATTTTTGTGCGCAAAGTACAGGTCGTAGTTTAAGTCCGATCGTCCTCAAATTTGGCATAGGATCGTTTTTTGGGTCAAAGACAATCGCTATTGATTTTGGAAAAACCGGTTCAGATTTAGATATAGCTGTCATATATATTTATCCCCGATCTGGTCATAATTTGCGTGTTTATCAAACGATGTTCTTCAAATTCAGAACATCCGAATATTTTATGAGTCTCGAAAAACTTGCAAATTATCAGCTAAATCGGTTCAGATTTAGATATAGCTCCCATATATATCTTTCGTCCGATTTAGACTCATATGGCAACAGAGGCAAAAGTTTACTACCGATTTTCGTGAAATTTTGCACAGAGAGTAGAATTAACATTCTACCAATGCTTGGTAAATTTGATTGAAATCGGTTCAGATTTAGATATAGTCTTGTCTTTCGTTCGATTTGCACTTATATGGCCTCAAAAGCTAGAGTTTTGACGTGATTTAGTTCAAATTTTGCACAAGGAGTACGTTTAATAGTATCGGTAAGTGTACCAAATTTGGTTGAAATCGGTTCAGATTTAGATATAGCTCCCATATATATCTTTCGCCCGATTTACACTCAAATGACCACGGGGGTCAGAGTTATACTCCCATTTACGTGAAATTTAGCAGAGATAGCATGTCAAATTTAGTCAAAGTCGGTTCAGATTATATATAGCTCCCATATATATGTACACCAGAGTTGGGAAAATATGGTAGACTATATATTTTAGACCCATTTTCAATGGGATTTTCCTCCAATTGACTTGATAGTTTCCTCCTAGTCGCCCGACTTGACAAAATAATATATCACAGCCCACACTTGACCACATATCTTGGCAAGATCTAACCAATATCCTTGTAAAATCGTCACTACTGAGTAGCAAAAATTGTAAATGTTACTCAAATTGTCCTATATCTCGAATACATAAGTATCGCCTGGTAAATCATAAATGCTCTTTTCTACAAATGCATTAAAATTTCTCTCGATTCATATTTCGCATATCTTTTTATTTTATATTAACAATGTGTTTCATTCCAGGGCGTTAGCCGATTTCAATTTTAATTCTAGAGATTTTGTAGAAGTACAAAAAATTGTTTCCATTATAAGTATTTGTATCTGGAAATGCAAACCTTTATATAGCTCCCAGCAAATTTGAAGTAGTTGAGATGGTAACACAAATGTTGGTCTACATAGTGGTGAAGGGTATAATATAGTCGGCCTCGCCCGACTTTAGACTTTACTTACTTGTTATACCATTCACCACTACTGTGGTACAGGGTATAATAAGTTTGTGCATTTGTATGTAACGCCAAGAAGGAGTAATCATAGACCAACCTTTTAGTATACGGATCGGCTTAGAATTAAATTCTGAGTCGATTTAGCGATGTCCGTCTGTCTGTCTGTCTGTCTGTCTGTCTGTCCGTCTGTCTGTCTGTTGATGTATTTTTGTGTGCAAAGTACAGCTCGCAGTTTTAGTCCGATTGTCCTAAAATTTGGTATAGGGCCCTGTTTCGGCTCAAAGACGATCCCTATTGATTTTGGAAAAAATCGGTTCAGATTTAGATATAGCTGCCATATATATTTTTCACCGATCTGGTCATAATTGGCGTGTATATCAACCGATCTTCCTCAAATTCCGTACATCCGAATATTTTACGGGTCTCGAAAAACAGAGGCCAATTTTTTGCTCCGATTTAGTTGAAATTTTGCACAGGGAGTACAATTAGCATTGTAACTATACGTGCCAAGTTTGGTTGATATCGGTTCAGATTTGGATATATCTCCAATATATAGCTTTCGCCCGATTTACACTCATATGACCACAGAGGCCAATTTTTAACTCCGATTTAGTTGAAATTTTGCACAGGGAGTAGAATTTGAATTGTAACTATGCGTGCCAAATTTGGTTGAAATCGGTTCAGATTTGGATATATCTCCCATATATAGCTTTCGACCGATTTACACTCATATGACCACAGAGGCCAATTTTTAACTCCGATTTAGTTGAAATTTTGCACAGGGAGTAGAATTAGCATTGTAACTATGCGCGCTAAATTTGGTTGAAATCGGTTCAGATTTAGATATAACTCCCATATATAGCTTTCGCCCGATTTACACTCATATGACCACAGAGGCCAATTTTTAACTCCGATTTAGTTGAAATTTTGCACAGGGAGTAGAATTAGCATTGTAACTATGCGCGCTAAATTTGGTTGAAATCGGTTCAGATTTAGATATAACTCCCATATATAGCTTTCGCCCGATTTATACTCATATTACCACAGAGGCCAATTTTTAACTCCGATTTAGTTGAAATTTTGCTCAGAGAGTAGAATTAGCATTGTTGCTATGCGTGCCAAATTTGGTTGAAATCGGTTCAGATTTAGATATAGCTCCCATATATATGTTTTTCTGATTTCGACAAAAATGGTCAAAATACCAACATTTTCCTTGTAAAATCGCCACTGCTTAGTCGAAAAGTTGTAAAAATGACTCTAATTTTCCTAAACTTCTAATACATATATATCGAGCGATAAATCATAAATAAACATTGGCGAAGTTTCCGTAAAATTGCTTCAGATTTAAATGTTTCACATATTTTTTTTTACTAATATTGTGTTCCACCCTAGTGCATTAGCCGACTTAAATTTTGAGTCTATAGATTTTGTAGAAGTCTATCAAATTCTGTCCAGATCGAGTGATATTTAAATGTATGTATTTGGGACAAACCTTTATATATAGCCCCCAACACATTTGACGGATGTGATATGGTATCGAAAATGTAGATCTACAAAGTGGTGCAGGGTATAATATAGTCGGCCCCGCCCGACTTTAGACTTTCCTTACTTGTTTTAACTTATTTTATGTACAGATTACTCAAATAACTGGCTGCATTTTCCATCGAAGATATGAACACGATCGTTGTTTGTCGTGCAGACTACACAAATATCAAATATACTCGCAGTTTTCATTCGAATACCATTCTTCCTGGCAATAAACATATTCGTCATTCAACAGTAGAGCTGCAGAGACAAGGGAGGGTTTTTTTTAGAAATTTCCAAATCTAACGATGAACTTTTCGTTATTACGAGTCGATCTTCGGACTCTTACCCCCCATGATAAGTCAGACTATTGTTAAGCTAACGATATTAAAATGAAGTAGTCTATCAATCATGTTTAGGGATAGCCACTATGGTTCACTTATCCATAAGAAAAGGAGGTTTAAGGATAGCCACTACGATTTACTTGTCCACAACAAATTATGATCAATACACCCAAATATATCGGTGACATTTCTGAGAGTTTCCTCCACAATGTGAAACAGTGTTGTCAGGGAAAATTTTCGGTTTACGCTACAAGGACAAAAAGTTCCCTACATTACCAAAACATTTTCCCTAAAATTTCCCCTATAATATTTTTCTTTAACCCTGGACAGTCATCCCTCGTCAAAATGACGACGCGTAATTTCATTTTCGATTTAAAACGCATTTTGGTCGATTAGGAAATGATAAATTTAAGTTATACCAATACAATCATTTTATGAATTTTTGTCTTACACTAATTAAAAACAAATTGAATAAGGAAATAAATTCAATTTTGGTACTCATTTTTGATCACGATGCAAATTATAGCGTCCTGAAATAAGGCGTAGTCAAAATGACGAAGGATGACGTTAGTGTACAAAAAATAAGGATGACTTTCCAGGGTTAAATGTAAACAAAATGTGCAAAACCAAAATGGTTCTAAAGGGTGATTTGTTAAGAGCTTGATAACTTTTTTAAAAAAAAAAACGCATAAAATTTGCAAAATCTCATCGGTTCTTTATTTGAAACGTTAGATTGGTCCATGACATTTACTTTTTGAAGATAATTTCATTTAAATGTTGACCGCGGCTGCGTCTTAGGTGGTCCATTCGGAAAGTCCAATTTTGGGCAACTTTTTCGAGCATTTCGGCCGGAATAGCCCGAATTTCTTCGGAAATGTTGTCTTCCAAAGCTGGAATAGTTGCTGGCTTATTTCTGTAGACTTTAGACTTGACGTAGCCCCACAAAAAATAGTCTAAAGGCGTCAAATCGCATGATCTTGGTGGCCAACTTACCGGTCCATTTCTTGAGATGAATTGTTCTCCGAAGTTTTCCCTCAAAATGGCCATAGAATCGCGAGCTGTGTGGCATGTAGCGCCATCTTGTTGAAACCACATGTCAACCAAGTTCAGTTCTTCCATTTTTGGCAACAAAAAGTTTGTTAGCATCGAACGATAGCGATCGCCATTCACCGTAACGTTGCGTCCAACAGCATCTTTGAAAAAATACGGTCCAATGATTCCACCAGCGTACAAACCACACCAAACAGTGCATTTTTCGGGATGCATGGGCAGTTCTTGAACGGCTTCTGGTTGCTCTTCACTCCAAATGCGGCAATTTTGCTTATTTACGTAGCCATTCAACCAGAAATGAGCCTCATCGCTGAACAAAATTTTTCGATAAAAAAGCGGATTTTCTGCCAACTTTTCTAGGGCCCATTCACTGAAAATTCGACGTTGTGGCTCGTTAGTAAGTCTATTCATGATGAAATGTCAAAGCATACTGAGCATCTTTCTCTTTGACACCATGTCTGAAATCCCACGTGATCTGTCAAATACTAATGCATGAAAATCCTAACCTCAAAAGAATCACACTTTATCTTCAAACATACGAAAGTGTATTTCGTAAAAATAAATTTGTATCAGAGAGAATAAAAACACGAAACTACGAAATTTTCTCTTTTACAAAAACAAGAAATGTCAACCGTATAGTTGTCGCACAATGCCTGCAGCTTTGGTATTACCAACGTTGCGGTCGAAGCGCTGTTTTATAAAGGCATCGGCAGTTATAATTTCAAATTGTCTGCCAAAAATGTAAGAGAATGAAAAGATTTATATAAAAGAACGTTATTATTACAAAGTAGGTTCTAAAGCATATTAAGCCGGCAGAGAACTGAACTGGGTGACGCCGATTCAAACTGTATGATATTTGAGAGAAGCGTCGACAAAAATTGCATGATTTTAGAGAAATTTTCCTCATGACGCCACCTACTGACGCAGTTTTGATTGACAGTTTCGTTCTCTTGTTTTCTTAATACTCTCTGTTTGTATTACCACCACGGTTGCCACAGTTGGTAGAATTCTACCAAAAATAGTAGGTTTTTTTCTATTTGGTCGATTGGTAGAATTCTTGATGATTTGGTAGATCATATCTCTATAGAAATAAAATTTTGGAAAAAGTTTCTATGAAAAATTTTAAGAAAATTTTCTATAGAAATAAAATTTGGAGAAAGTTTTCTATAGAAATAAAATTTTGAGAAAAGTTTCTAGTGAAATAAAATTATAAGAAAGTTTCCTATAGAAATAACATTTTGAGAAATTTTTCTATAGAAATAACATTTTGACAACATTTTGTATTTGTCCAAATCGCTTTATGTATCTCCCGTGGACATTCATCCAATTCGGCCCGTGTTGCCTCTATGCATTTTGCATATTTTAATTTCACTTTCCAATTGGTCCACATCGATTTATGCATATCCCGTGACCATTCATCCAACTCGGCCCACGTTGCCTCTATGGGTTCTTCTTTTTTCTCTAAGTTCACTTCCCTATGTTGCCTAGCTCTTATTGCCAGTTCATTTGCCTTTACGTGTGCTCTTATTCCGACATCCATATGATGCGGATCCTGCCGTATTCCGAATATTCGTTAAACTTTCTTGAGCATTCTAATACGGTTTGCGATCGACCCGTATTGTTTGCTATTGCCTTCATTGTCCTACGGCAATCTGCGTTAATGTTTGCGTTTTGCGATTTTGTGTTATTTCCTAACCAATTAACACATTCCGTTATGGTACACACACCGCAGGATTGTGATATGGTCCGGTAAACGGAATAGGGGTTCGAGCTCTTGTTCATCCACATATACCCCCAGTCCCGTCCCCTCACCCCTCATCGATCCAACGGTGGAGCAGTTATTCCCCTCTGATATTTGTTCTGGAGACCTATTCTCCCAGGACCCTCTTACTGGCGTGAGAATGTCAACTCGGCAGCTATGGTCACCTCAGTTATACGATAATGGATTGTTGAAAATCGTGCATTTTTTTAACTTCATACAACGTCAAAATGACGAATAATCGTCAGAGTTTGGCATCGCTGCAAAAAAATACAAAATGCCCGCCTTGCATACACAAGGTCGTGGGTTCGATTCCTGCTTCGACCGAACACCAAAAAGTTTTTCAGCGGTGGATTATCCAACCTCAGTAATGCTGGTGCCATTTGCGAGGGTTTCAAAGCTTCTCTAAGTGGTTTCACTGCAATATGGAACGCCGTTCGGACTTGGCTATAAAAAGGAGGTCCCATGTCATTGAGCTTAACATGGAATTGGGCAGCACTCAGTGATAAGAGAGAAGTTCACCAATGTGGTATCACAATGGACTGAATAATCTAAGTGAGCCTGATACATCGTGCTGCCACCTAACCTAACCTAACCTAACCTAGTTTCCCAAATGAAATTATTTCATTTTAGTATTTATTTTAAAATAAATTATATAAAATTTATCCGGTTTGAATCTCTTCAATGAAAGACAAACTTAAACTAACTCACTAATCCACTAGTCGATAACTAATATGTACTAGTATCAGTGAGAGAGGAGCCAAACTAAAATATAATTCAAGTCTTAGTTGGTTTGGATCCAAAATTGTGGATTAATGTTAACATTAAAATACATTAAGCTATTTGGAAGAGAGAATATGTGTGTGTGTGTTTTTATAGCCTTCACCACTACTGTGGTACAGGGTATAATAAGTTCGTGCATTTGTATGTAACGCCAAGAAGGATAAGTCTGAGACCCATCGTTTAGTATACCAATCGTCTTAGAATTAAATTCTGAGTCGATTTAGCGATGTCCGTCAGTCTGTCTGTCTGTCCGTCCGTCTGTCTGTCTCTTCATGTATTTTTGTGCGCAAAGTACAGGTCGCAGTTTAAGTCCGATCGCCTTCAAATTTGTCATAGGGTCGCGTTTTGGGACAAAGACAATCGCTATTGCATTTGGAAAAAATCGGTTCAGATTTAGATATAGCTCTCATATATATTTATCGCCGATCTGGTTATAATTGGCGTGTTTATCAACCGATGTTCCTCAAATTCCGTACATCCGAATATTTTATGAATCTCGAAAAACTTGCAAAATATCAGCCAAATCGGTTCAGATTTAGATATAGCTCCCATATATATCTTTCGTCCGATTTAGACTCATATGACAACAGAGGCCAAAGTTTACTACCGATTTTCGTGAAATTTTGCACAGAGAGTAGAATTGACTTTCTACCAATGCTTGTTAAATTTGATTGAAACCGGTTCAAATTATAGCCCCCTTATATATCTTGCGTCCGATTTGGACTTATATGGCCTCAAAAGCCAGAGTTTTGCCCTGACTTGCTTCAAATTTTGCACGAGAGATACGTTTAACGGTGTTGTTATGTGTGCCAAATTTGGTTAAAATCGGTTCAGATTTAGATATAGCTCCCATATATATCTTTCGTCCGATTTGGGCTTTTATGGCCTTAAAAGCCAGAGTTTTATCCTGACTTGCTTCAAATTCTGCACATGGAATACGTTTAATAGTATCGGTAAGTGTGCCAAATTTGGTTGAAATCGGTTCAGATTAAGATATAGCTCCTATATATATCTTTCGCCCAATTTACACTCATATGACCTCGGGGCCAAAGTTATACTCCCATTTACGTGAAATTTTGCAGAGATTGCAAAATTATTATTTTAACTATGCATGTCAAATTTAGTCAAAATCGGTTCAGATTATATATTGCTCCCATATATACGTACACCAGAGTTGGGGAAATATGGTAGACTGTTTCTTATTTTATACCCATTTTCAATGGGATTTTCCTCCAATTGACTGGATAGTTCCCACAGAGAATATATTTAATATGATATTTAAGTGTGTCAAGTTTGATCTAATTTGGTTTAGATTTAGGTAAAGCCTCCATATATTCGTTTTTTCGGTTTATACAAATATGGCCAAAATTCCCGCACTTTACACAAAATTCTGTGATGATTTCCCCATATCTTAGTCATATCCTACACACTGTAATGCCAGAATTTCCGCAGAACGGTTGAGTTTTAAATAAGGCTCCAAGTGGCCCGACTTGACAAAATAATATATCAGAACCCACACTTGACCACACATCTTGGTGAGATCTAACCAATATCCTTGTAAAATCGCCACTGATGAGTAGCAAAAATTGTAAATATTACTAAAATTAATCTATATCTCGAATACATATGTATCGCCTGATAAATCATAAGTGCTCTTTTGTACAATTGCATTAAAATTGCTCTCGCTTCATATTTCCCATATTTTTTTACTAACATTGTGTTTCATCCCAGGGCGTTAGCCGATTTAAATTTTAATTCTAAAGTATTTGTATCTGGAAATGCAAACCTTTATATACTGGGAGCCAAGGCCGTATTCAGGGGGGGGGGGGATGAGGGGGATCAAACCCCCCCCCCCCCGAAATGAATGAATATTTTTATATAAATAAATATATATTTTTAGCTGCATAGAAAAATCTTTTCGAAGATGTTGAAGAAAAGCTGGAGGTTTTATTTTGAAAAACGCTTACCTATAAAACTTGCACAAATCATAGAATACTAGTTGAAAAGTCCGTCAAACGACGGTCGAAAATAACAAATTGTTTTTGTTTTCGCACCACAAATTTCATTTTTGGAAAATGTATATCTGCTTTTTATGTGTGTTTGTTGTTCTTTTTGTGAACATGACTCGCTTTGTTTGGCCATAGAACAACAACGAAACAGCCAAACACACATGTGTAAATGAAATGGCGCAAAACCTGCGAAAAGAACCTGCCTAATTTAGCGATGGAAGCAATAAAGAGATATTTCCAAACGTGCATATTCTTTTAAAAATTTTGGTCACTTTGCCAGTTACTCAGGGATGGAAAATACAATTTTTAGGAAAGTACAAAAAAGGTATTTTTTGATCGGAAAGGTACTTTTTACTAAATTTCAACAAAAATTTCACTGGAATATTATTGTCAAGAGACTGAATTTTAAAGAAAATAAAATTTTGACAAAATTTTTTATATAAATAAAATTTTGCAAAAATTTTCTAAAGAAATAAAATTTTGCAAAAAAAATTCTATAGAAAAAAAAAATTTTTGCAAAATTTTTTCTATAGAAATAAAATTTTGCAAAAATTTCCTATAGAAATAAATCTTTTACAAAATGTTCAATTGAAATAAAATTTTGACAAAATTTTCTATAGAAATAAAATTTTGCAAAAATTCTATATAGAAATAAAATTTTGACAACATTTTCTACCGAAATAAAAAATCGATAATGTAGAATCGCATTCGTTTTTCGACTAAAACATTTTTGAAGTTCAATAAAATCCTGTTTTGACTATGTCTTTTACGAAATAGATTTTTTTCCCACATGGTCTGTTTTGCCATATTTGTAATTTGTAATTTCTCAAAATATTAAAATATTTTGTCAAAGCTATTGTACCATAAATCTGATATCGACTCAAAAATGTCTACACAAAAGGTACTAAATCATTCGCGGGGGTACTATGGTACTGACCGGGGTGAAAAAGGTTTGAAAAAAGTACTATAGAACTGCATTTTCCATCCCTGAAGTTACTACGTGCTCATCCGAACGTTCATTTTCAACAATGAAGAGATTAAAGACGTATCTTAGAAATTCGACTAGCGAGAGTAGACTCAAAGGATTGGCATTAATGTCGGTTCATCGCCGAATAAATGTGCCGACTGAAGAAGTCATTCATTTATTTGCTGCCCAAAAAGCCCGTCGGCTCAATTTAATATTATAACAAGTATATACAGCAGTAAGTTCGGCCGGGCCGAATCTTAAATACCCACCACCATGAACCAAATATTAGAGTTTCCTTTGAATTTTCTGGAGGGCTTGAGGACACTTCCCGAAGATAAATTTAAAGATTTCACCTATGAGGACTATATCAGATTCTGGATTTATAAGAACCATTTTTGTTTGAGTTTTAGAGGAATCATTAACATCTCTTGTAAGCGTGCAAGAAAATTATAAAATAACGTCTTGATTTGAAATCTTAAATCTGTAGAAGTAAAATCTGGAAATTTTACATTGAGTTTCAACCAATTTTCATGATCAGTGCGCCTTCTACACCCTGAAGAAGTGAAGTCTGTTTATATGGAGGCATTACCAAATGGACCGATAAAAACTTAATCCGATACACGTTTTTGTGAGCCTAAAATACCATAATATTTACAATTTCAGGCAAATCAGATAAAAACTACGGTTTCTAGAAACCCAAGGAGTTAAATCGGGAGATCGTTCTTATGGGGGCTATACTAAAATATGGACCGATACTCACCGTTTTCGGCACACCTCTTTATGACCCGAAAATACCTCTAGATTTCCAATTTCAGACAAATTAGATAAAAACTACGGTTTCTATAAGCCCAAGACCCCAAATCGGGAGGTCGTTTAATATGGGGACCATACCAAAACATGGACCGATACTCACAATTTTTGGCACACGTATTTGTGGTCTTACCATACCTCTAGATTTCCAATTCCCGGTAAATTTAATAAAAACTGCGGTTTCTATAAGCCCAAGAAGTAAAATCGGGAGATCGTTCTTATGGGGGCTATACTAAAATATGGACCGATACTCACCGTTTTCGGCACACCTCTTTATGACCCGAAAATACCTCTAGATTTCCAATTTCAGGCAAATAGGATAAAAACTTCGGATTCTAGAAGCCCAAGAAGTAAAATCTTGAAATCGGTCTATATGGGGGCTATACCAAAATATGGACCGATACTCACCACTTTCGGCACACCTCTTTATGGTCCTAAAATACCTCTAGATTTCCAATTTCAGACAAATTGGATGAAAACTACGGTTTCTATAAGCCCAAGACCCCAAATCGGGAGGTCGTTTTATATGGGGACCATACCAAAACATGGACCGATACTCACAAATTTTGGCACACGTATTTTTGGTCCTACAATACCTCTAGATTTCCAATTTCAGGTAAATTGAATAAAAACTGCGGTTTCTATAAGCCCAAGAAGTAAAATCGGAAGATCGGTCTATATGGGGGCTATACCAAAACATGGACCGATACTCACCATTTTTGGCACACCTCTTTATGGTCATAAAATACCTCTAGATTTCAAATTTCAGGCAAATTGGATAAAAACTACGATTTCTATAAGCCCAAGACCCCAAATCGGGAGGTCGGTTTATATGGGGACTATATCAAAACCTGGACCGATATAGCCCATCTTCGAACTTGACCTGCCTGCAGACAAAAGACGAGTTTGTGCTAAATTTCAGCACGATTGCTTCATTAGTGAATACTGTAGCGTGATTACAACAGACAGACGGACATCGTTATATCGTCTTAGAATTTCTCCCTGATCAATAATATATATACTTTATATAGTCGGAAATCGATATTTCGATGTGTTTGTAACACATGACAAACTTATTATACCCCCGTCACCATTCTATGGTGGTGGGTATAAAAATATTGTATGCATACCTATGCATAAATAAAATTTTCTACACATGAGATTATATGAATATTTTTTTTTTTAAGTTGAACCCCCCCCGAATTAAAATCCTGGCTACGGCCTTGCTGGGAGCTATATTTGAAGTAGTTGAGATGGTAACACAAATGTTTTCCTACATAGTGGTGAAGGGTATAATATAGTCGGCTCCGCCCGACTTTAGAATTTACTTACTTGTTTTAACATAATAAAGGTGAGAGGGAGAATACAAAAATCTGAGAGACCTCAAGAGAATAATAAAATGAGTATTTGAGGGTTAGCACCTGCATTAAATACTATAATAACATACAATTATTATGAGAAGTAGTCCTAAAAGTGGATACATACACTGAAAGAAAGCATACCCGGTTCCAAAGATTTTGTCTTTACTTTAACAATTTTGGTATAGATTCCGAGCCAAAGAAGCGGAGAATACAAGTAAGGATACTTTTAGGACACAATTCTCTTTTAAATTTGGGTTTGTGTACTTGCTTCTAGGAACCAAATTTTCATTTTTCGTTTTCTCATCGTTTTTTCTTCATATGCTATCAAAGTCCTTTTAAAATGAGTTAACGACAACTTTATTTTCCAAATTCAGACTCGACTTCCAGTAGAAATTATTCTATGTTTCATGTAAAAAACGTCTTTAAAATAAAGTGTTGAAAAACATGTCCTAGTTTTGAACGATTTTTTGTTTTGTAGTCAAAATGCAAGACAAATTTAAAAGACAATTTCATTAATTTTAAAGAATTTTTATGAATTATTAAAGTCAAGTTGACCTTAGCCCAAAATGTTTTTCTTTAAGGTTATGATACCTATTTTTAAGTCAAATCGCTTAATTATAAGGACAATACGACTTCATTGAAAAGTTGTGGACAAGGAAAAAGCTTTATATTAGAGAAATGTGTCTTCTATGTTAAGCAAAATTTGTATTCGTATTTTAAGAACATGAAATCTTTGGCCTCACGACAATATTTTTTTTTTCAGTGTACATAAAATAACCTATTAATAATGCCATTCAGATATTAACCTTTTGACGACGAAGAATTAACCGTTCGATAAAAGTAAGGTTTTCTTGCGAATTCATATTCAAAATACACCTATCTAAAGTGTAAAGTGTCGTCAAAATGATAAAAAAATATTTCCTTCTACGAGAAATTTCGTGGGACATTCGTCTTCAAAGGTAAATATAACAAACAAAATGAATGAAGTTAGAGGAAAGGAATGAAGTTAGAGGAAAGTTTGGCAAAGGAAAAGAGATATGCTTGCAAATTTGTTTTGGCAGTAGCCGACTATCAAACATTTATTCGGAAGGTTCAAGTGTAGTTCAATTTGGGTTGAGTGAATTACCCGAATTTATTCTGATAATTGGTTGATAGTTTTGCTGCAAGTAGAGGATGCTGATGAGGAATGTGGTAATTCCGAAACAGCTGTACATCCAACCATCTTGCAGTCTATAGGGCTTTGCCCAAATAAATTTGACAAGCATACTTTTCATCTGTTGGTTAAACTACACTTGTAGTTTAGCCAATGCATGGTTTTAAGCTGAAATCAAAAACAACAATGATGATTGAAGAGAAAACCAACAATAACAAACAAAACGAGTCAGATTTTTTTAATACTTAATATAATTCACTACAAAATACATCATGAGATTTGTTAGCATTTGTTGGGAGCCACCGTGGTGCAGTGGTTAGCATGCCCGCCTTGCATACACAAGGTCGTGGGTTCGATTCCTGCTTCGACCGAACACCAAAAAGGGTATCAGCGGTGGATTATCCCACTTCAGTAATGCTGGTGACATTTCTGAGGGTTTCAAAGCTTCTCTAAGTGGTTTCACAACAATGTGGAACGCCGTTCGGACTCGGCTATAAAAAGGAGGTCCCTTGTCATTGAGCTTAACATGGAATCGGGCACCACTCAGTGAAATAGTCTAAGTGAGCCTGATACATCGGGCTGCCACCTAACCTAACCTAGCATTTGTACAATACAACCAGCAAAAACAAATACGCGACTTAGCAAGTATACATGACCATGTGTGCTTGGTTTTGAGCATGTTGTTAAAAAAGCTTTTATTTTTTCTATAAGCCAAGAAGAGTATAAGGTTTTTTGGGGTAATAATAGTACCCCTTACAATTTCCACATTGTGTTGTTTGATAAGTTTTCTTAGTGTCGCTACCTTTTTAGAAAAACTATGTAGCCAAATTAGTTCAGTTAGACCGTTATCGACAGAGGATGAGTTGATACACATTATACGTAAAATACAGCCAACTCAGTCAACCAATACTTGAAATATAAAAATAAATATTTAGAGAAAAAAATTCCAGATTTTTTATGTTTATAACTTTCCCCCACACAAAGTACGCACAAATACCCCAATTTAAATTCCCTACTTCATACACAAAAAAAAATCTTATTCAATCACGAAATTAATTGATACAATTAATTTTTTAATTGAAATGACTTCAAGCATAGAAATAATAGTGTCAATTAAAAAAATAATTGAAGGTCAATTAAAAAATTAATTAATCCAATTAAAAAATTAATTGATACTATTAATTTTTGTGATTGATTTTTGTTTCAATTAAACAAATTTGGTGATTCAATTAAATTTCTAATTGAATATTTTTTAAAACATACTTAGATGTATGGCAAACTGTGATATTATTTAGGCCTAAGATTCTTACTAAGTATGTTGACGAGCTTTTTGGGATTGTGAAAACAAGTGCAATAAATAACCTCTTGACGATATTCAATAACTTCAAACCTAGCATAAAATTCACATTGGATTACGAGAAATGTAGACAAATTCCCTATCTAGACATTTTAATTATCAGAGATGGTAACAAAATTAAAACCGACTGGTACCAAAAGCCAACTCCTTCCGGCAGATTGGTAAATTTCTACTCCAGCCACCCCAGGAGAGTTATACAAAATACTGTTCAAAATTTTGTGAACAGAGTATTAAACATAAGCAGCCAAGAATTTCACCAGCCGAACATCAAAAAAAAAAATTAAAGTAATACTCCAGCAAAATAGCTTTCCTCTATCTAACATTGATAAAGTGATCAACAACAGCATAGTACAGCCAGCCAAAGAGAAGCAAACATTTGTTTACAAATCGGTCGTGTATACTCCAAAATTACACGAAAGATTCAGTAATGCCAATTTCATTGACAAGAGTAACTTCGCAATAGCCCCCAATAATACACTAAAAAAGTATTTACTAATCTAAAACCAAAAATTGACGAGATGGATAAATCCAATTTAATATTCGAAATAAAGTGCAATGGAACGAAAAAGACGTGTGTGACAAAGTTTACATAGGAACTACAAAAAATAAATTAAAAACTCGATTATCAGGCCACAAATCAGACCTGAAACACCGTTTGCAGAGACCTATGCAAAAAAAAGCATTATCAACCCACTGTGCAGGAGAACTTCATCACCCAGTGTGAGAGTAATTACTAACACTGGAGTAGAGGTGTGCACGTGAGTAATATTTTACTCACTCACGACGGAAAAATCTTACTCACGCACGAAATTTTTTTATTAGGACTCACGCACACTCACGAAAAGAAATTTTGTATTCACGTACACTCACGTACGAAAATGTCGTGACCCACGAAAAATACCGTGACTCAGGAAAAATATCCCGAATCACGAAAAATGTCGTGACTCACGAATAATTTTATGAGTAATTGTCGTGACTCACGAAAGTGAATTTCGTGTCACGTGCACACCTCTACACTGGAAATGTTGCACATTCTCAATACACCAACACAGAAGCGAATAAACTATAAGACAGACACTGACAATTTGGCGCAAAGCTACAAATTTCATTAGAAAAAGCAAAGCGCAGCAGAGTAAGCGTTAGTAATGCAACAAACACCGTCGCATAGTGGTCGATCCCTTTGGCCAAAAATAAAAAATCAAAGTTAGAAATTTTTGAAAAAGTGTGGCATCACTGTTTCTTATGCAAACAATTTTAAATAAATAAAACAAAAGAAAGAAAAATTATATCGAAATAAATCGAAATGAATATTGAACTAAATAACTATATTTTAAAATAAAAAATGTATAAAACTTGTTTTAAATTTGTTATAAAATCAATTTTTGGCAGTCTCATTGTTTCGTGTTCGTTCGTTCTTATATGTAAATTTTATGTAGGATATCGGTCTATATGGGGGCTATATAAATACATGGACCGATAGACACAGTTTTTGGCACTCATATTTGCGGTCCTAAAATACCTCCAGATTTCCAATTTCAGGGAAATCGGATATAAACTATGGTTCCTAGAAGCTCAAGAAATAAAATAGGGAGATCGGTCTATATGGGGGCTATACCAAAACATGGACCAATACTCACCATTTTTAGCACACCTACGTTTGGTCCCAATATACCTTTAGATTTAAATTTTCAGCCAAATCGGACAGAAAATACAGTTCCCAAGAAGTAAAATCTGGAGATCGGTCTATATGGGGGGCTATACCAAAACGTCATCAATCAATCCCATTGACCGAAGTTTCACGATGATACCTATACTGGAAGTATTTTTGGCCGCTAACTCAATATAGCACCGACCACTGTGCGTCGTTAGCTATTTACTCTTCAGTTGGTGTATTATTTTTGTTTTTTTTTTTCGTGAGTGTTTTTAATGTAACATGCAATTTGTACATATTTAAATGTTTTGTGTATATATTTTCTATTTGTATGCGCTGAAAAATTTTACCGATGAAGTCTTTCAATGAAAAGACGAAATATTGAATAAATAAAAAATATTCATACCGACCTCGAGCTCATTTTTATCAACAATTATCAATTGGAAACTTTTTTAAAACTCAATTAAAATTTTAATTGGAAAAATTTTCGTGAAATTTTTTTCTATGTAGCTACATGTGTTCTGTGTCGATAGAATCTATTGTTTTTTTTTTTTTTGAAAATTGTTTGATAAATATCGATTTTACAACGGAAATACCCTGCCACCTAACCTAACCTATCGTCCGTTTTGTCAAGCGGAATTCTTATGAAAGCAAAATACAATCCGATTATGTTTCTTTTTCTATATTCTGTGGTATCACAATGGACTGAATAGTCTAAGTGAGCCTGAAATATCGGGCTGCCACTACACCTAACCTAACCTAATCGGCATTTTCCAGAATGCTTATGACCATATCACTTCGCAAAAACTGTTTTTGTAGTCCTCCGACAGCATAATACCTTCGATTATATGAATCGGGCCAATACATTGTCCAGAAAAACACCACCAGACCGTAATATTGTCCCACAATATTTGACGAAAGCTTTTGTGTATCTTGAATTAAGACTTTCCCCTTTTTGGGCCATCGTACCAAACATCATCCATTCAAACCATGCATGTTAGTCTGCTGCTCAAACAACTTACGATATTTTTTTGCAAATTGAAAGGGATCTAACCTATTTGTCTTGGAAATAAGTGGCTTTGTAACAGTTTTGTATGATGATACTCCGAGTTCTAAAGCTCTATATCGGATCGTTATGGTTTATATATGCCATTGAAATGAATTTTTGGTTTCTTTAGATGATATTGTTTTATAGTTATTTTAATTAAACGATCTTCTTTTGACGTAACCTTACGTTTTCTTCCACCTCGGTCCACTGTTTATAACTCAAGACAAAGTTGATTTATGGGCATTGTACTTTTCCAAAATTTGTTTTTGCGATACACCTATAATGTTTATGCGATCGTCTGTAACTTGTTTTCTAATTTGCGGACCATTTCATCGAAGTATTCCAAAAATAGACGATCAGTTTATGACAAAATTATGCAATGAACCGAGCAATATTCTACGATACCCTTTTGGTACGCTTAATATATCCTCTTGTAGGTCCTTATAATGTTTTAAGCTATACAAATTCAAAAATTATGTAATCGAAGAAGAATATAATACAGGGTGATAGGTAGTTGCAAATGAACTGCTCCATCTAACAATTATATTCTGCACTAGGAGGACACTGCGTGTACCAGAATACGTAAATACTAGAGTGATCAAATCCGGTCGGTGAAAACTGGTGGACCGGTTTTTCAATCGATTGTCGGTTTCGTATAAAATCCCATTTTCGGTGGAGCGGTATAACCGGTGTTTTTAATATCATAAAAACCGGTTTTCGGTATTTTATTTTCAATTTAAATGAAATAAGAAAACATCCCGAATGTATTTTCTGCGCACTTCCAACTCGTTTCGGAACACTTCCAACATAGTATTCGTCCAAGATGTCCAATAAAATACGTTGGTTTTCTAATGAAATCCATTAGCGTAGCTAGACAATTATACTAGGGGGGGGGGGTGCTATCGCCCCCTAGCAAAAAATTAGTAGACTGAAGTTATAGGTTCAAGTAATGTTTTATTTTATAAAAAATGAATCAAAAATCAAACTTCAACATACTCGTAACTAGACAATTATGGTAATTTATAAAAAGCAATTAAAAGTAGTTCCACACTTGTTTTGGGTGTTGTTCTAAAGGCTCAACTTTAAAAGCACTTCCAAAAATGTCCTCACAAGAAAGTTAATTATTCGAACTACGCAGGAAGTTGTTTTAATTAAATTTTTTATAACTCGTTTTTTCGTATTTTTAATAAAAAGAGTAAAATGGTACACATTTTTCAAATTTTGCAGCAAAAATTCTAAATCCATTTCACAAATTTTACTATTGTAATAATTTTCGAAAATATTAAAGCTCAAATATTTCAGACAAGCGTTATAATGCATTAAAAATCATAAAAAATTATAAAAAATTTTTATTCGGGAAAATATCACAATATTTTTTAATTTAAATAAAGAAACTAACTTACAATTTAGAAGACAATGTTAAGAAATAACAAGTAAGGAAAGTCTAAAGTCGGGCGGGCCGACTATATTATACCCTGCACCACTTTGTAGATATAAATTTTCGATATCATATCACATAATGTACTAGGGTGGAACATAATATTAGTAAAAACAATATGGGAAACATTTCAATCTGAAGCAATTTTAAGGAAACTTCGCAAAAGTTTATTTATGATTTATCGTTCGATATATATTTATTAGAAGTTTAGGAAAATTAGAGTCATTTTTACAACTTTTCGACTAAGCAGTGGCGATTTTACAAGGAAAATGTTGGTATTTTGACCATTTTTGTCGAAAACAGAAAAACATATATATGGGAGCTATATCTAAATCTGAACCGATTTCAACCAAATTTGGCACGCATAGCTACAATGCTAATTCTACTCCCTGTGCAAAATTTCAATTAAATCGGAGTAAAAGATTGGTCTCTGTGGTCATATGAGTGTAAATCGGGCGAAAGCTATATAAGGGAGATATATCTAAATCTGAACCGATTTCAACAAAATTTTTCATCCAAAGCTATATGCTAATTCTACTCCCTGTGCAAGATTTCAACTAAATCGGAGCAAAAAATTGGCCTCTGTGGTCATATGAGTGTAAATCGGGCGAAATCTATATATGGGAGCTATTTCTAAATCTGAACCGATTTCGACCAAATTTGGCACGCATAGCTACAATGCTAATTCTACTCCCTGCGCAAAACTTCAATTAAATCGGAGTAAAAGATTGGCAACTGTGGTCATATGAGTGTAAAACGGGCGAA
The DNA here is from genome assembly GCF_050003625.1 of Haematobia irritans. Lineage (NCBI taxonomy): Eukaryota > Metazoa > Arthropoda > Insecta > Diptera > Muscidae > Haematobia > Haematobia irritans. Next base: position 88,461,015 of record NC_134398.1, read on the forward strand.
CGATATATATGGGAGCTATATCTAAATCTGAACCGATTTCAATAAAAATTGGCTGAGAAGTAATGTTCCAAAAAAATGTGGGCATTAATATATACTCAGACAGTCAACCTGCAATAAAATCCTTGGATTCTGTGTTCCTCAACTCGAAAACGGCCATCGACTGCCGCAAATCTCTCAATGAGATGGCTGAGCAGTACAATATTCACCTAATATGGGTGCCTGGCCATAGGAACATACCGGGGAACTGCGAAGCGGATGAGTTGGCAAGGCTAGGGACTACCTTACATATTCCAGGGGAACTAGAATTTGTTGGTATGCCCCTAGCTACCTGCAAGCTCATGCTGCGTGAGAAAGCTGTTATGACGGCAAATGTTCGATGGGAGAATTGCAAGGGTTGTAACGACACCAAGCAAATATGGCCCCTTTTCAACTTAAACCGCACACTAGATATCGTCCTTGATACCAACCAGCCTCTTGGTGTCGAGGATCTGGGCCGGGAAACTTTTCCAGTACCTGTGAGTAGACGACAGATAGAGCATTCTCAATTTCCCCCCATTTTTGCTTTGGAACCATACCGTCCAATGCTCCTTTATTAATGATAGCCATCACAAGGCTATCTTTAGCAACTGAGGCAAACGATCTTTGATCCCTTTTGGAGGATGGCAGCTCATCCGGCGATCGTTCCCTTTTTCCAGTCTCAAGAATTCCTTGAGCCCATTTTAAGGAATCGCTTTGTTTAGCCGACAACGTGCTTGGGTCGACTGATCCTAACTTCTTTAGGATAAACAAAGCATTTCTGCGTTCCTTGAATCTCTTTCGTGAGGGATTACCTCCTTTTGATGTCGTTACCTTAGAAAAAGTTCGACTTGTCAGTGTGTCGCCACCTGTCGACCCGTCTACAGGTCGACTAATTGGGCCTAACTCTTGGTCATTGCCCAGATTTATAACTCCAGTCGATACCCGTCCACTGGGCCCTGAAGTTAGCAACCCAGTGGATGACTTGGAATTTCGCTGCATGGTGGCTTAATATCCCACCACACTTGAAATTCGTAGTAGGTACCTATTACTATGAGTTTATCCGCTATTGAAAAAACACGTCCGTTCCGTTCGACGGTTGAATAGGAACATTAGATATGCTAATGTTCTCGAGACGTCAGATATCACTCCTGATATCTGCTATAACGGGTCGCTGCCTGATAGGCGATTTTGCAAAAACTATTGGCGCGAAGTATAATGACTATTGTATGAGCTGTCATGATGCGGAGGAAAAAGAATCAATTAAACATCTCTTGTGTGAGTGTCCTGCATTTTGTGTAAAGCGCAAGCAACTTTTAGGAGCATATAGCTTCAGATTACTGGCGGATCTGGAAAACGTTAACTTAAGCAGTCTGCTAATGTTTTTGGAACAATCTGGTTGGTTCAACAAAAAAAAAAAAAAAAAATAATCAAGAAGGTTCAGCGGTTAAAACTAGAAGTGCCCATATGTAATAGGTACTTTTAGTTAATGTGGTATCACAATGGACTGAATAGTCTAAGTGAGCCTGAATCTTAATCGGGCTGCCACTTTAACCTAACCTAACCTAACCTAAAGTTTGGCACACTTGACTACACTACTAATTGTACTCCTAGTGCAAAATTTCAACCAAATTAGGGTAATACTCTGGCTTCTGGGACCGTATTGGTCCATATCGGGCGAAAGATATATATGGGAGCCATATCTAAATTTGAACCGATTTCAATCAAATTTACCAAACATTGGTAGAATGTCAATTCTACTCTTTATGCAAAATTTCACGAAAATCGGTTGTAAACTTTGGCCTCTGTGGTCATATGAGTCTAAATCGGACGAAAGATATATATGGGAGCTATATCTAAATCTGAACCGATTTAGCTGATATTTTGCAAGTTTTTCGAGAATCATAAAATATTCGGATGTACTGAATTTGAAGAACATCGGTTGATAAACACGCCAATTATGACCAGATCGGGGATAAATATATATGGCAGCTATATCTAAATCTGAACCGATTTTTTCCAAAATCAATAGCGATGGTCTTTGTTCCAAAAAACGACCCTACGCTAACTTTGAGGACGATCGGACTTAAACTGCGACCTGTACTTTGCGCACAAAAATACATGAACAGACAGACGGACGGACAGACAGACAGACAGACGGACATCGCTAAATCGACTCAGAATTTAATTCTAAGACGATCGGTATACTAAACGATGGGTCTCAGACTTTTCCTTCTTGGTGTTACATACAAATGCACAAACTTATTGTACCCTGTACCACAGTAGTGGTGAAGGGTATAAAAATATATATTGCCATTGGCAACTGCTACCACAATGCAAAGTCGTAAATAGGTTTTTAAATTCTGGGGGCTCTAAGCCCCCTCCCCAGAGACCTTCCTACGCTTATGAAGAAATCCCAGAGTTATTTCAATGAAATATAAGCAAATCGTGCAATTAGGAGCGTATATTTTGTCAAAAAACCTATCACATTTCTTACGTTATTATTTGACTTAGTTTGGTGTACCTTTCTGTAGAAAATGTGCTCTGTTTGTGAATATTTTGAAAAATAACAAAATGATTCTTCGAAAGTCAAATGCAGTATGTACAAGAAAATTTTTAGTTGTCGAGACTCTTCAACGCCGTCTTTAAATAACATTTCAGAAATATTCACAAAGAGCAAATGGAAAAAATAAAAAAATCCAACATTTTAATGTTTATCTACGGTATTGTTATCGCAATTACAGCCAAGGTATTTGATTTTTACATTGAAGTATTTGTCATTAATTTATATTAAAAAAAGCGTTTTTGCTATTTTTGAAAAAAAAAAACCGGTTGGACCGGTTATGCCGGTTATGTAATTGTTAAAACATCGCCCACCGGATTTAAAAAATGGTCCGGTGTTTTAGAAGCGAGAAAAACCGACTTTCAAAAACCCGGCTTTTTATCACTCTAGATATGTGTTGCTCCGATATAGGCAGGTATCCAGTTTGGACTTCTTGGACGTTCTGAGGCTTAGCTTTAACCCGATGCGCAAGATATTGGCTACGTGATTTTTATATTCGCTCCTAGGAAAGATGGTGAATAGCGAGCGGTCGATAGTGAGACATTGTGCATAGAGCGATTGTTGTCAACCTTGGTTACTACAATTTTGTAGGCAATACTTGTGTTGAAATTAATATATGATGAAATTTCTCTTGAATTACAGGTAGTGACTGAAAGAATTATACCGTGGTTGTTAGCAATATATAAAGGCGGGAAAAGTTTCTCACTTGAGTGCGAACGATTCCCAATGAATCAGCTTTTCCTCATTCCTTCTTAAGACTCTGATAGATATTTATCATAGAACTAATATCGATTCAAGATTGCTCTCTAAACAACAACATACTTACTCGAAGAGCATGACTACTAAGACCTATCTTGAAATGAATGTGGTTTTTCCAGACGTCGAAGGGGCGTTCAATAACGTTCATTCGAGTTCGATATTAAATGGATTGACAAATCCGAACGTTGGTCCAGGGATACTTAGGCTGTGAGACGAACTTGTAACGGAGATAACGAAATAAAAATAAGATTAAGGGACTTGTAGTTATATGAAAAGATGATGTACAGTGGGAGTAAAGATGATTCAATTTGTAAGAGGAAAATTCCTAGATGTTTTCTCCATAAGGAGTTAGCATAAAGGGCCCAAAATTGCGTTATCTATCCCAGCCAGATCTATACTAAAGGCTGTGGAAAGGTTCATTCGCCCGAACCGAAACATGTACAGTCTAGGCGTGTATAGATTTGTATCTGGCGTTTTCTTTTCAATGACTCTATTAATCAAGTTCCTTAATCTAAATTTGTCCATAAAGCTCGATTAATAATTGTAAAATTTCGATTGTTGTTAACATCTTTTCTGCTTTCATTTTATAAATGTTTAATATCGAATTTGCTGTCGTGGCACTAAACAATTGAAAGGCTTCTTTTTGGCAAATTAATCAGCTGTGATGATTCGAAGAATAAAATCGTATTCAACAGCTGTTTGAGAGTGTACACCGAAAGAATTCTCTTAGTTAATTTTACGAAGAATTCTTCATTAACTATTCTTCGTGAATTCGTCATTAAAACAACGAAATTTTCATTCATTTTCGTAAATTTTACGAAGAACATTTTACGAATATACGAAACGTCTACGAAATATTCTATATTAATTGTTCTACGTAAAAATTTTGTACTTTTTACAAAGCTCTTCAAATTTCATGATTTTTGTGAAGAAGTTTTTACGAATGTATTACGAAACATTCTGCGTTAAAATTTCTTCATAAAAAGTTTTCTTTAAAATAACGAAAAAGTTCCATTGAAGTTGTTAAATTTCCGTTCGTGACATAAAATTGCCTCTGATAATGTTCTTGAGTGTATTCCTTTATTCTATTTTTTTATGCATGTCTATGCTACTTCTCATTTGGGTGATAGCCAAAATTAAGTAGTTATGATATTTTTCACACTTGTTACTACAACCAAATGCACTTTCGACAATAATTTTTTTTTCTAAAAGTTCGAACATTTTTGAAAAAAGTACGAAACATTTTCATAAAACGAACGAAATTGTTTCATAAAAAGTACGAAACCTATTCATAAAAAGAACGAAATTGTTTCATAAAAAGTACGAAAATTTTTTATGAAAAGTACGAATATTTTTCATAAATAGTACGATTTTTTTTCATACAAACTACAAAAAATTTGGAAGAAATTTTCTTCGTAAAAAGTATGAAATATTTCGTACTTTTAAGGAAAAGTTTCTTTGATTGTAAAACAACGAAAAATTTCGTACTTTTAACGAAATTTTTCGTTCTTTTTACGAAGAAAATTCTTTCGGTGTAACCATCTGCACCGTAGACTAGCTGCAATGCAAAATGGGTTACACTTGCGATGGGTAACACCCCGTCAATCGAACGTGCACATTTTGGGTAGGCTACAATCGATCAAAAATTTTCAATTTATGAGGGTAGGAAATCACTATAAGTGAGCCTGAATATAATAAATAAATCGGGATGCCATTTTAACCTAACTAAACCTAGTTTATTTTGTTATGTGGTAACCATTCAAAACTATTTTTTTACAAGATAGTGATTTTAGAAGTATTTAAGCATGTACACCCTCAGAAAAATTGCTTCTCTAACATATGTTCCAAACATATTTAGCAGGAAGCCCATATATTATTGGATATTGCCGAAACATTATTATGTTTGTTTTATGAGAACATATTATATGTTTGGACACATTTTGAGCCCAAAAATATTATATGCTTGGAATAATTTTCTTCCAAGAAGATTGTGCTCAAAAAAAAATATTTCTGCCTAATTGCATATTCCCTCACATCTTTCTCACTTCCACGAGATTTTTTAGTTCTTAGGACCTTTTTCTGTAATACAAACAATGCTGACGAAATTATTCAATTTTATTTATTTATTTGTTAAATTTTACCTTTCGCCTGGACGGAGACTCGAACCGAGGACCACACAGTTTGTAAGCCAACACACTATCCACTGGGCTACGTACCTGATATAGTCACCAATAGACAATTATCGCTATAAGTTACATTTATATAGCACACACAGAAAAAAATATCACCAAAATCTTAAAAAATTGATTGAAGTTGAAAATTTTTTCAATTAATAAATTAATTGATACAATTAACTTTTTAATCAAGATAGAAACATTAAGCTAATTATATCAACATTTTAAATTTTAAAATTTTTAATTAAAAAACAAGTAAGGAAAGTCTAAAGACGGGCGGGGCCGACTATATTATACCCTGCACCACTTTTTAGATCTACATTTTCGATACCATATCACATCCGTCAAATGTGTTGGGGGCTATATATAAAGGTTTGTCCCAAATACATACATTTAAATATCACTCGATCTGGACCGAATTTGATAGACTTCTACAAAATCTATAGACTCAAAATTTAAGTCGGCTAATGCACTAGGGTGGAACATAATATTAGTGAAAAAAATATGTGAAACATTTAAATCTGAAGCAATTTTACGGAAACTTCGCAAATGTTTATTTATGATTTATCGCTCGATATATATGTATTAGAAGTTTAGGAAAATTAGAGTCATTTTTACAACTTTTGGACTAAGCAGTGGCGATTTTACAAGGAAAATGTTGGTATTTTGACCATTTTTGTCGAAATCAGAAAAACATATATATGGGAGCTATATCTAAATCTGAACCGATTTCAACCAAATTTGGCACGCATAGCAACAATGCTAATTCTACTCTCTGAGCAAAATTTCAACTAAATCGGAATTAAAAATTTGCCTCTGTGGTCATATGAGTATAAATCGGGCGAAAGCTATATATGGGAGATATATCCAAATCTGAACCGATTTCAACCAAACTTGGCACGTATAGTTACAATGCTAATTGTACTCCCTGTGCAAAATTTCAACTAAATCGGAGCAAAAAATTGGCCTCTGTGGGCAAATGAGTGTAAATCGGGCGAAAGCTATATATGGGAGCTATATCTAAATCTGAGCCGATTTGGCTGATATTTTGCAAGTTTTTCGAGACCCATAAAATATTCGGATGTACGGAATTTGAGGAAATCGGTTGATATACACGCCAATTATGACCAGATCGGTGAAAAATATATATCGCAGCTATATCTAAATCTGATATAGCTGCCATATCAATAGGGATCGTCTTTGAGCCGAAACAGGGCCCTATACCAAATTTTAGGACAATCGAACTAAAACTGCGAGCTGTACTTTGCACACAAAAATACATCAACAGACAGACAGACGGACAGACAGACAGACAGATGGACATCGCTAAATCGACTCAGAATTTAATTCTAAGCCAATCCGTATACTAAAAGGTTGGTCTAAGATTACTCCTTCTTGGCGTTACATACAAATGCACAAACTTATTATACCCTGTACCACAGTAGTGGTGAAGGGTATAATTAATTGAAAATTGCTAATAAAATCAATTAAATTTTTAATCAAGCATTTTTTTAATTTCCAATTAAAACTGTGAATGATACAATCATTTTCGTGATTGAAGACATTTCAATTAAAAAATTAATTGGACCAATTAATTTCGTGATTGAATCAGAACAAAATTTTTTTGTGTGTAGTTTACAGAACCCACGAACCGATGCAAACAAAACATTATTCAACCGAAACATACAATTGTTGACCACGTGGAGCAGTGGTTAGCATGTCCGCCTTGCATGCCAAGGGTTGTGGGTTCAATCCCTGCTCCGATCGAACACCAATTTTCCTTTTTAATTTATTATGTTTATTTTAAATTATTATATTACTATATTAAATTTTTACAATGAAACTTCGAAATGTGTGTTATTAAAGATTTACAATCGGAAAAGAACAGTGCTTGATATAAACGAATTGGACAGAGCTTTTGTATAAAATATTATTTTTTATTGCAAAAATAACAACTTTGTAACAAAAAAATGTTTTTGGTATATAAGTTTGAATTTTTCGAAGAAATTTAAAAACTCTAACAAAAGAAGAAAGTCGTAAACATAAATAATTTTACAATACAAACATAAATTTCTATGTAGGGGTGAACTATTTTTTTACTAGCATTTAACACCATTTTAAATGCATTTAAAATTTATTGTTTTTAGAAATACAAATAAATATGAATATTTATTAACGAATAATTTTGTACTTAGTTTCATTTTTATCTTTAAGGCAGGTATTAAGTTATAATAATACGAGTTATAATACAATTTGCCAAAAAAGTTATACAAGTTATAATACAATTTGCCAAAAAAGGTCTGCTTTTAGAGTTTCGAGTTTTGCAGCTAAAATGAAAACTAATTTTTTAATTTCCTTTCTTTCTAAATAGTTTGACTTACTCGTCGTACGTTCCGATTTCTTTTGACGAACCATGAAACAAAATTGTGCCCATAATGCCAAAATGACAAACAAAACACATTTGCACACATACTTAAATTGCAGCTCTCAAGGCAAAAACACATGCTGTTTGTTTTAAATGTCTATTCTCTTGTTCCGAATGTCTATTTTCTTTACCCCGAATACACAATTTAATATTCAAAATAATAATATTTAGACTTAAGCATATCAAATTTTTGGGCGAAGCCTTGTAACATGCCAATCACATAGCCAAAACAAATGAACACATAAAACAGTTTTCCGAAAGAACATACAAGCAATTTCACAGAAATTACTCTCTTTTGATTCTCTCCCTGTGTTATGTTGATATCTTTCGCCAACCCTCTCGGTCAGTGTTGCTAGGTGATTTTGGATTCTTCCCCCCAAATCTTAAGAAAAAAACCCCAAATTGATCTAGACTTTTTTCAAAAACCCCCAAAAAATTTAAGAATGTTAATAAGCCAAAAAGGTGTCCCAAATTTCGTTAAAAAATCCTGCAGTGATACACTTTGCAAATTAAATTTAACACAAATATATATACTGAAAGATTTTTCTTTTCTGAAGAACAAAATTTCTTGTGAAGTAAATAAAAATCAGTAGATAACGTCATTATACCACTATCCACAAATTCGGGTTTATTTGTCTAAAATTTCGTTCCTGAGGAAAGTAATTTTTCTATGGGTATAATAATAAAATGTATATCAATATAAAGAGCAGACAAAACAATATAATTCAATGTATAAATCTTTCAAATGTTAATGTTACAATACCATTATCTTAATTTATTTTTAATTGTATCAAATATTAAAAATGTCCCTTCAACAGATGCGTTTAAAACAGAATGTCATTGCTTAACATACTTGCTTGTATTTAAGAACATGGGTTGACTTCCCTCATTTTTTTTCAAAATTCATGCCGGAATTGTTCTAAATTTTGTTGAGAATTGCTCCACTTTATAGGGTCTAAAATAATTTTTTACCCCCAAAAATCCCTCCAAATAAATGATACCCCTAAAAATCCCCCTAAACGTGTAAAAAACCCCTAAATTTGGGGGGAAACCCCCAACCTGGCAACACTGCTCTCGGTTTCCATCTCTATTTCTTTCTCTATACTCTCTCTATCTTTCTAAATTTATATATGTTTACATTCACACATATTATTTTTATGAAACATTCTTGTCCCAAACATAATATATTCTACATATGTGTCCCAAACATTTAATGCTGGTTGAGGAACATTAAAGTTTTGCACTTAAATATATTGTGTTTAAAAATTGTGCTCGAAACACATTTTGTTTATATCGGAACATATGAAAAACATACTTTTCTAACAGTGTAGAAGTGGGTATGAAATGGAGGTGTACACGTGACACGAAGTTTTCGTGCAGTATAGATTTTCTAAAAAGCCTGCACAAAAACACATTATTACTTGCATCTAAATTCTCTCCCTCTCTCTCTCGAACAAACAACAACTGCAAATTTTCTCTTACATCTTATACTAGAAATGGAAAAGTGTTTCCTCACATCAACGGCAATTATTTGCAAAGCCCACATCCGCCAGTAAATTTTCCACATGTACGTGTAAAGATAGACTATGACATGATATGTTTACTCCTCGTGTCCACAAACCCGGTGGTTAATGCCAACTGGTATGCAACACATATGACTCAAATCCCATATGAGACCACAGAAAGTCTATGCCCCCTCCCTCGGCCGTCCACAAACGAACTCCCAGACCCCAGAAAATAATAGAAATCTGAATTAAGTAAAAAATAATAAACACATTTCGAGTAATTGGGGATTTAAAGTTTTAGCAAATGCTACCTCCATTCATACGTACGGAGACGTACCTACATATGTCCGGATTAGTTTGTGCTCGAGTGTGTGGTCATTCGTATCCTCGAGGCAGTATACGAACCTGGATGACCAACCATAGGAGATTACACACTCACACACACACATCCCTTACGAGCATGGTCAACGGTCAACAATGAACATCAGCATCATCCAAAGCATCACAGGGATCAGGAATACAAATAGGAAAAGGGGAAGGGGCGAACAATAAACTATTTGTATATCGGTTGATTTTAAGGAAATCCTATCTGAAATAACATCATTTCCATTGATAATGTTCTCCAAAAACAACCGGCCATCTGTTTTGTTGGCTTACTTTTGCCAACAACAAGGATACAAGGATTCCATGCACACATACAATTAACTACTATTGCTTGCGCGCGTGTGTGTATTGTAGAGATTCATAGATTTTTGCCTATCCTTATAAATTTATTTATTAGACCGACCACACTTCCATATCCACGAATGTAAGTACTAAGATCCTTTTAATTACCACCCTTGAAGACTTTTGGTTTTCGGGTTTAATCAACCACATAACAATACGTTTTGTTTTCAAATCTTCACTAGGTAGCTGGCTAGCTTCTATCCTGTTGCAAATAAATGATTAAAGAATTTCAAATGAACTTTAATTCTCAGAGCAAGACGGATAAAGAAGTGTATTGTGACCAGAAGTCAAATAGTAAAAGTACAATTTTGATGAAATTGCAGTAGACTTTGTCGGAAGATATTTGTTTCACTGCTAATGACACGATATGTAATTTCCTTATGGGATTTAAACAAGTAAGTAAAGTAGAAAGTCGGGCGGGGCCGACTATATCATACCCTAAACCACCATTACAGAATTAGTAATCATAAGCTTTTGTGGGGTAACATATAGGTCTGGGAGATAAACCGCAGTTACATATTTAAGAAAATTAAGGGGTACATGTCTATGGGTGCTTTGTGTCAATCTGACTATAGCTCATAGTCAATGTTGCCAGGGAAAATGTTCGGTTTACCCTACAAGGACAAAAAAAAGTTCCCTACTTTCCCATACATTCAATTTTCAATTTTCCTACTATATTTTTCGTTAAATTTAAAAAAATTTTACAAAACAAAAATGGTTCTAAGTACTTTATTATCTTAAAACATGAATATGAAACGTATATAACTGTATATAAATTGTATTACCACCACGGTTGCCACAGTTGGTAGAATTCTACCCAAATTAGTAACCTTTTTTGTTAAATCTCTATAAAAATAAAATTTTGGAAAAAGTTTCTATAAACAAATTTTTGTGAGAAATTTTTCTATAGAAATAAAATTTTGAGAAAAAATTCCACAGAAATAAAATTTTGAGAAAATATTATATAGAAATAATATTTTGAAAAAAAAATGTCTATAGAAATACAATTTTGACAAAATGTTCTATAGAAATAAAATGTTGACAAAATTTTCTACAGGAATAAAGTTTACCACACATTATTAAAGATCAAGCCTTGCCGGCTTCTAATTTCCTTCTGTAGAGCCACCAAAATGTAAAAATTATTACAAATTATGTTGAGTGAAAATGCCCTACATTGTGGCCCTACATCCCTAAACAAGGCCGAATTCAGGGGGGGGGGGGGATGAGGGGGATCAAACCCCCCCCCCCCCCGAAATGAATGTATATTTTTATATAAATAAATATATATATTTAGCTGCATAGAAAAATCTTATCGAAGATGTTGAAGAAAAGCTGGAGGTTTTATTTTGAAAAACGCTTACCTATAAAACTTGCACAAATCATAGAATACTAGTTGAAAAGCCCGTCAAACGACGGTCGAAAAAAACAAATTGTTTTTGTTCTCGCACCACAAATTTCATTTTTGGAAAATGTATTTCTGCTTTTTATGTGTGTTTGTTGTTCTTTTTGTGAACATGACTCGCTTTGTTTGGCATAGAACAACAACGAAACAGCCAAACACACGTGTGTAAATGAAAGAGATATTTCCAAACGTGCATATTTTAAAAATTTTGGTCACTTTGCCAGTTACTCAGGGATGGAAAATACAATTTTTAAGAAAGTACAAAAAAGGTATTTTTTGATCGGAAAGGTACTTGTTACTAAATTTCAACAAAAATTTCAATTGAATATTATTGTCAAGAGACTGAATTTTAAAGAAAATAAAATTTTGACAAAATTTTCTATATAAATAAAATTTTGCAAAAATTTTCTATAGAAATAAAATTTTCCATTCGTTTTGTTTTGTTATTGTTGGTTTTGATCTTTAAGCATTGTTGTTTTTTTGGTGCAGCTTAAAACCATACATTGACTAAACTACAAGTGTAGTGTAACCAACAGAGGAAAAGAATGTTTGTCAAATTTATTTGGGCAAAGACCTATAGACTGCAAGATGGTTGGATGGTTTCGGAATTACCACATTCCTTATCAGCATCCTCTATTTGCAGCAAAACTGTCAACCAATTATCAGAATAAATTCAGGCAGTTCATTAAACCCAACAATGAACCACACTTGAACCCTCCAAAAAAGGTTTTGTATTATAGCCGGCTTATGCCGAAATAATTTTGCAAAAAAATTCTATAGAAAAAAATTTTGCAAAATTTTTTCTATAGAAATAAAATTTTGCAAAAATTTCCTATAGAAATAAAATTTTTACAAAATTTTCAATTGAAATAAAATTTTTACAAAATTTTCTATAAAAATAAAATTTTGCAAAAATTCTATATAGAAATAAAATGTTGACAACTATTTCTACCGAAATAAAAAATCGATAATATAGAATCGCATTCTTTTTTCGACTAAAACATTCTTGAAGTTCAATAAAATCCTGTTTTTGACTATGTCTTTTACAAAATCGAGATTTTCTTCCCACATGAACATGTCTGTTTTGCCATATTTGTAAAAGACTATTAGCAAATAAGGTTGATAAAGACTTTCTCAAAATATTAAAATATTTTGTCAAAGCTATTGTACCATAAATCTGATGTCGACTCAAAAATGTCTACACAAAAGGTACTAAATCATTCGCGGGGGTACTACGTTACTGACCGGGGTGAAAAAGTTTTGAAAAAAGTACTATAGTACTGCATTTTCCATACCTGCAGTTACTACGTGCTCATCCGAACGTTCATTTTCAATAATGAAGAGATTCATGGCTGAACAAGAAGGTTAAATCATGGGGCCTTCTTATTTTCCAAATTAAGACTCGACTTCTAGTAGAAATTATGCTGTGTTTCAAGTAAAAAACGCCTTTAAAATAAAGTGTTGAAAAACATGTCCTATATTTGAACGATTTTTTGCTTTGTGTTAAGATGCAAAAATACAACAAATTTAAAGACAATTTCATTAAATTTAAAGATTTTTTCTAAATTATTAAAGTCAAGTTTACCTTAGCCCAAACATTTTTTCTTTCATGTTATGATATCCATTTTTAAATCAAATCACTTAATTATAAGGACAATACGACTTCATTGAAAAGTTTATCGGCCTTTGGTCAAGGAAAAAAACTTTATAGTAGAGAAATGCGTCTTCTATGCTAAGCAAAATTTGCATTCGTATTTTAAAGACATGAAATCTTTGACCTCACGACAATATTTTTTTCAGTGTATGATTACAATTTTTTTATTTCGACCAAATTTTAAGATGTCAAAATCATATGTTTATGGTGATTGCAGCTATCCAAATGACACTGCATAGCAAATGCATCTCAAACAAACTCGCGCATTCATAGCTGGAGAATTGTTCAAAGATGACTTAAGTATCTTGATAACATATTCCAGACCCAAAATACCACGCACATCAGTTTTTAAACTGCATCATAAACCCTTTTTGTTAATAGATGGCGAATATCCATTTGACTGACTTCCATTATTAACTTTGGTCTCATATCGGCATTCCTCGGATGAATTATCCACTTCACAATAACTCATAGGTGACGCAATTAAATTTGAAACTTTATTTTTCTCTGGATTCGAATTATTTTTTCAGGACAATTGAAAGAATAAATAATTGCCACTTTTACCAATGCCATACGATTCTTTTATCAGCTTTTGACTTCTTAAAATTGTAAACAACATATTGAAATTTGTTGTTTTTGTTATCATGATTCAACCTCAGCCATGGAAGAGATTAAAGACGTATCTTAGAAATTCGACTAGCGAGAGTAGACTCAAAGGATTGGCATTAATGTCGGTTCATCGCCGAATAAATGTGCCGACTGAAGAAGTCATTGATTTATTTGCTGCCCAAAAAACCCGTCGGTTCAATTTAATATTATAAAAATATTGTATACATACCTATGCATAATTAAAATTTTCTACACATGAGATAATATGAATATTTTTTTTAAGTTGAACCCCCCCCGAATTAAAATCCTGGCTACGGCCTTGTCCCTAAATATTAGAAAAACCCTACATATAGGGAATTTCCCCTACTTCTAGCAACACTGGCTGTGTTGATATTGCAACTACGGAGTTAGTATGCCACTAATATTGAGCCCAGTATTAAAAAAGAGAAAATCGCTAAATTAGTGTGGATAATAAATTAAAATTTGTAAAAATCGAGCAATATTCTTATGTAAAAGTACATCAAAATTTGAAATTTGAGTAACATTGGTTAATAAATAAGAGTATTATGGCCAAATTTGGGAAAATAGAGCGATGGAAGCTATATCTAAATCTTAACCAAATTGCATAATATTTTGCGGGTTTGATTAATACCACAAAAGGTTACCTTGTGCAAGATTTGAGTAAGATCAGTTAAGAAATGAGGCTTGTATGGTCAAACATAAGGTTATTAGGGGCGAATATTTCAAAATCGGGTGATACATATATGGGAGCTATATATAACAACAAATACATGGACAGACGGACGGACGGACACCAAGCGCTAGATCGACTCAGGAGGTGATTCTGAGTCGATCGGTATATATTTTATGGGGTCTAAAATCAATATTTCTGGTAGGCACATTTTTTGGTCGATCAAACTTATTATACCCAAACCACTATGTGGCTTAGGGTATAACAACCCCACGCTCATGTATACACAACATACCCAGCCCTCACTATCATTTCTCATTAATGCATTACTCTCGCTCAAACAAAACTCAAGTAACATCATCTTTACATTAATCACATTCCACTATGCCGATCTCTGTACTATGTATTAGTTCATCGCATCTGCTGACAATTTACTCTTAGAATAATATTCGTAAAGGCACACCAGTTTATGAACGATGAAACGTTTAACTTAAGTGTGTAAATATAACCATAGCGATAGGCGGTAGGCGAACACTTATTTACGTGTATTTCTTATGGGAAGCCCAAAATCCGCGACGGAATACCGTGACGGCTAGCGGCGTGTCGCCAAATTAAAACTTATTCTAACTCCTTGGCGAAAACTGGTATAGTGTTGCCATCGCTTATCAATTTTTTTAACTCACCACTAGGAATTGCTGTTGCCTGGACACGTGTAGATTATTTTTTCTTGAAATAATTCAACAAAGAACAAGCCATTGTATGTTTTTATTCAACTTCATTGTTTAATATTGTCAAAGCATGCTGTATTGACAACAAAAACGCTAGGAAACGTGAAAAAGGGAATTATTCGCCGTCAAGCTTATTGCATTTGCCGTTGCGGCAAAAATGTTTCGCCTAAACTTCATGAAATGTTATCAACCATTTTTGACGAAAATATCTATAAATTTAATTACATGTGAACTAAAAATATTTCATTGGGTAATTTTCTACCAACAATTATTAACTATAGGAATTGTCACAAAGAAATTGCTATCCACTTTCAAGTTCATTTTTCGTAAAAAAATATTTTCTCATACAAAAAAATCTTATAGTAAATTGCACTTATTATTTAGAAAGTACTTTACATTTCACAAGTAGTTTTACACCATGACAAACGAATTTTTAACTACCAGTTAAGAATTTTTTTAAGGAAATTTCCATCGTATTTTGTAGGCCATGAACTAAACGAATGCTACTTAGAATTTGAAAATTTCCTTTCGAGTAGTTAATTTTCGTTGAAGATACGAAAAATGAACTAAAATTCTGGAAAATTCTTGTAATAAATTATTGTAAAAATCTTCTTAAATTTACGAGACATTTTTTTTCTGTGTAGTAAAAATTCGAAATTTCGATAAATTTCTGTAATTGGCCAGTATTTTGAACCTACCAGTTCCGTTTTTAGTAGATCCGTAATTTCTCTTCTTAACAGCATTCCCTTCAAAAATCTACGAATTTTAGAAGAAAAATATTCGTGTCCATGTGGTTTGCATTAAAAGTTGTCCACAAATTTCAAAACAATAACGAATTTTGACCAGTTTTTTTAGAAAGAGGCAAACACATTCTTTTTGTCGTAACATTTTTTTTATAGATTTCTCCCAATCTTTTTTTGCTTATTTCTTATAGAACACCAAATAGGGATACGTTTTAAGCTTTTACCGGTCATTTTGGTCAAGTAGTATATGAGGTATTCTCTTCCAAAAATCGGCAATTTTTCAAAAAGAAAAAATTTTGTTTTCAAAAATTCTCATCGATTGCCAAGCCGATTCCTTTTCACAAAAAGCCCCACCCACATATCCACTAACAAACTGTAAAAGTTTTCAACATGCTACCACACCGAAAGAAAAAGCGTTCGTCACCTTGACGATTGAGTTTCATCAATGCGTTTTCGTCTATGCGATGAAAAGTTTCGTCCATGGGAGTATTTCGGTAGTCCACGTGACGAAATCAATCATCAAAGTCAATTTTTGTTCTTTTCATAGTTCGTCACATTGATGATCTAGTTTCGTCTATGAGACGAAATTATTTTCTTCCCGATTCAGCGAAAGTTAACCAAAATTAACATTTGATTTAAATTAATTTCGTTTATATGAAGTCCCAATATATGAAGTACACATATTAATAGAAATTGGACAAAAGTTTTAAGTGTTTTATTTTCATGATGTATCAAGGATGCTGGTTTTCGTCAATGCGATGAAAGAATCTTCAAATTGATGAAGCACAGTTTTCTCTGAAATGTGTATCAAAAAATCTCAATGCTATATTGATGTTTGTAATTTTTCCATTAGTACTAAAGTGAAGCACCTAAAAGTCGAATCAATAGTCAATGTGACGAAACAGTGTTCAATGTGATGATAAAATTCATACGTTCTGTAGATGTGTGTTTATTTCTCTACCTAAAAAAACACACACACACAACCAAATACGCTTGCTACGTTTTGTTTTTAAAATAACTGTACACAGTTTTTATTAATGAGAGCTAAGTTATTTTTGTTGGGTATTTCATGCTCTCTCCACCTTAACTTAACTCAGACGAGTATTTGAGCAAACATTTGTTCACATGTTTGTTTTTAAATTGGCTTCCAAGACATATGAGAACAATAAAAGTTGTCAAATTGACGAAAATAGTAATCAAATAGACGAAAAGTTTCATCTACTCCGTTGACATGTATTCAAATACTAATGCAATAACACATCCATACGTAGTTGTGTGGTAGAAATATTGTTTTTTTTTTCTGTGCGGTAAGAACATTTCAAATGGTTCCTCACAGTTGTTGAGTTTAGTCCAAAGTGTAAAGTTGGTCGCGCGTGCCGAAAATAAAGGGCTAATGATTAAAGATGTGAAAGTGAAAAGAAAAACAAAAATGTGAGTAAAAATAAAAAAACATGAAGTGTTATATATGGAAAAAAAATTTCAACCAAAATGACGATTTTTTTTTTTGGTCAATTTATTTTTTTATAACATTTATATGTTTATGAAAGTATTTCTAAATTTACAGATAAATGCCGCAACATTTTTCGTTCTGTGAAAACCGAATACGGATAAAGAAATTAAAGAACAAAAATGAATTGGATGAGCAAACAATTCAAAACGAAAAGGAACAGTTGGGCACAAAAAGGGTGAGTTAAATTTTGTTCTAAAAAGATCGAATATATTTTACAATAATTTAAAATTTCAATTTTTAAATTATTCTTTATAATTTTCTTACTCCACAGGATGAACCCATAAAACTTTTCGTCCTTGGTGATCTAAACACTAATTAAGGTAACAGAATGTTTGTGTGTCTAGATGGTCAATTTATCAAAATCAACAGCTTTGGTAGATGTGTATGAAAAATTTTGTATACGTTTTTACTTCGTTCGTTGTACATATTTCAAATAAATAAAATTTATTTAATTAAAATAAAAAACAATATGGTTCTTTATTAAAAGTGTCGTAGAAAATATTTCTAATAATCAATTTATCAATTTGATGTTTACATCGTATTGATGAATCGATTACATCAAATTGATGAATCTATTACATCATATTGATGAATGGATTACGTAAATTTTAGGGAAAGAGTTCATCGCTATGACGATGGCGTTTGTAGCGATGACGAACGAGGATCGTACTTTTGAAGAATTGCATCATCGCATGGATGAAAGAGAATAATCGCAGATACGAAAAATATCATCACATAGATGAAATACATTCATCATCTGGACGTAACATAGTTGTATATGGGATGTAAATAAGTTCATCACAGGGATGAATTCAATTCATCGCTATGACGAAAAAATCGTCAATGGGATGAAATGTTACGTTAGCTCATTTTTGACGAAAAATTCGTCACCGTGATGTAAAGATTCATCCTCATGACGTACTTTTTCCTTTCAGTGCAGTAAACAGCTGAGAAATATGCAAATTTGTCAAAGTTTTGCAAAACAAAATAAATTGTGGTTCCCATATATTGCGAACGGTAAAAGATAATCGTATTCGTACACGAACTTTTTTGTGTAGCTTAACAAGTTCAGCAAAGAAAAATCATCGAAACCGGTTCAAAATTGAGGATTTGACAGCTAAATCAAAATTTAATACCCCCGAGGTGACCAACTTTCAAATCCTACAGGTCATCACAAATTTGCAAACTTAGAGGAAAACACTTCAGCTTTTACACTAAAAAAAATATGTTGATATCTTTATCTGTTCAAAACTTGCAGAATTTTTTCCATTTGAACGAAAAGTAAAATTTGGTAAATTTATAAAATCGAATAATTTCTTGTACATTGATTGTATAACAGAAAAAATTGCTGAAAAAATATGAAGAAAAAGAAGTTTAAGTTGTGGTACGGTGACATTAGGCAAATATTTGACAGAAATCAAAAACGAATTCGTCGTCGCAGTCAAACCAGCAAATATACTAACCTCATATTTGGGGTTTAATATAACGATAACAGTATTTTCAAAACGTGTATTCAGATACAGTGCACTTGCGGTAACATGAACACCGCATAACGTGAACCCGCATTTTCTAAAACTAACTACTCCGTAACGCTGAAAACCATGAAATTTGACTTTAAAGGCAGATTCCCAATGCCAAATACAATTTCAAATACACCTGCGGTCGTCTCTAGTTTTGCTTTTTTCATTAATTTTAATTATTAATTTAAATTGCTTTATAACTCCATACCCACTGATGTTTTTCGATCTCTTTTTTTTAATTTTTTCATGTAATTAAATTAGGTTTTTCATATTACTAATAACATAAATAAAAGACTATCACGCTAAAATGCGTAAACTCAGGAATATGGCTGTGTTTTGTTCGGAAATCGCTGAAGTTCGCTAACGTGAACTCTCTTGGTTCCCGCACCCTTACAAAAAATCGCTTCTGTAACATATACTCCCAAACATATTTTGCCTCAAGCATATACATTTTTGGGTATTGCCCAAACATTTATATGTTTGATCTCTTCCAATATATAATATGTTTGAAAGCATATTGGTCTAAACAATATATGTTTGGGTAGTCTAAGTTCCAAACATTTTGTATTTTTGCATCCAAATTCAATAATGTTGTCTTCCAAAAAACAATATGTTATTATGTGAACATGTAATATGTTTGGAAGCATTTTGCACCCAAAAATATTATATACTTAAAAAAAATTCTCCCAAACAATATTGTGCTCAAAATTTTATTTATTTATTTATATATTTACAATCATAATGAATTATGAAAATAAACAGGTAATATAGGTGCTAACAACATAAGTTTTCGACCTGAATGCTCAAAATTTTGTTTCTGCCTAATTGTATATTCCCCCACATCTTTCTCACTTCCACGAGATTTTTTAGTTCTTAGCACTTTTTTCTATGATACAAACATTGTAGAAGAAATTATTCAATTTTATGTTTTTTTTTATTTTTTAATTTTACCTTTTGCCGGACGGGGATTCGAACAGCGGACCACACAGTTTGTAAGGATCAAAGAAGTAGCAGATCAATTGCCCAAGGAAAAATAAAATGTTAATTTTGTAATAACAAGCAACAACCACCAACTTAATTCAATATCGCTCCCTGGTAAATAGCGCTCCAAGCTACTAAACACATATATGTTTATAGGCTATTTCTAAATTAATATATGTTTGCATCCAAGCATATTATATTTACAAACATTTTATGTCCCAAACATAATATGTTCTAACATATTAACATATATGTCCCAAACATGTTATGCTAGTTTATGAACATTATATGCTTGCACTCAAAAATATTGTGTTTAAAAATTTGTGTTCCAAACATATAATGTTTATAGCCAAACATATGAAAAACATTCTTTTTCATCCGTGCGTAAACGCGAGTGCACTGTATTTCGAAAATGCCCCTGGAAGACAGTTTGACACTCATTTCGGTCAAATAATTGCCTAGCGTGACCATACCTTTTACGTTATATGTTATTGTCAAAAAAAAAATTTAAAATGTCGGAAGTACTGTTGTTTGAGTTACACGCCAACGTAACGGATGCGTAGGGTGCGTTTACAACAAGTTAAGAAACGAAAAACAATCTAAAATATGGACGCGGAATTATAGAGGAAGTTTGAGAAATATAAAGTCCTATACTTTAAAAAGTGCGTGAAATATAACAACATAATAAAACGCATAGAGACGAGGTACGCAATCAGCAAGTCTATTGGTGTTCCGACGTATGCTTTGTAATTAAATTGAAAAATCGTATTCGTCAACGTATTCTAATATAATGTACGCCGGATGATAGTAATTCCACGTTTATTGCACAAAAAAAATAATTTTTGGATTCAATCACGAATTAATTTTCAATTGAATTGAAATTTTTAATTGATTACTTTTGCCTATCCATAACCTACATGGCATTTTCTGAAAATGTTTTATTTATGAAAAAGGCCGAACAAATGAACCCAATACGATATATAGAATAAATTATTTTTTTTAATTCTATAAGGTAGGAGGTATCTCTGTTTCATTAGCATTGAAAAAGGTTCAATTTGAAATGGAAAAGGTTTCATTTTGCTTGAAAGGGTTTGATGTGACAAAGGCAAGAATAGAATTATTAAAAATATCGATGATATGAGTTTCGAATTTCTTCCGCATCCCTTGTCTATTCCATGTTTTACCACTGTGCTCCGATCGAGGTGGTCACTGATATTAGGGCTGCCACATTCAAAATTAAATATCCTATATTCATAAGTTAATAATCCGATGTATGCGTAAGTCTCTTTTAAAGGAAAGCTCAAATCATATGGATATATTTGTAGAAGCTCTATCTACACAGAAAAAAATGAAGCAAAATAAAAATCAATTATTGGCATAATTGAATGAAAAAATTATATCAAATACCATTTTTATTAAGTCAAATACGAAAATAATTGGTTGAATGAAAAACTGTCAAAAATATCCAAATTCTCTGGTAATTGAATTCACAACAGATCAATTACTATGTTCAATTGGACTAAGTGTAAAAGTTGTTGATTTAAGTATAATGTGTAATTGCCTGATAAAACTGTTTATGACGTTGCTACGTAATGAAAAATAAATAAATACAAACAACAAAATGACATTTATTGTTATTATTAAGAAACTTCTCATGTATATGGTCGAATTTATCAAGCAAATAAACCGTGGCATCGGTAACGCGATTCGAAATGTTTACATTAACAACATTTTTAGCGCATCATATTTTATTTTTACCGCAGGTAAGTACCTTTATCTAAATACCAGTTCTTTGGTCAAGCGCATTTTTTGTGGAAACTACACTGAAAGAATTCTCTTCGTAAAAATGAACATTTTCATTGTGAGTCTAACGTGTCACGTGTTGGAGGAACATATAACTAGAGGTGGGCGCGTGACACGAAATTCTCGTGACACGCGTGAATCACGTGAGTCGTAAATAAAATCCAAAGCAGCTCTCGTGAATATGCGTGAGTGGGACTAAAATAAATATGCCGTACGTAAGAAATAAAATCGGTTCGTGAATGTGCGTGAATAAAATTTCGTGCGTGAGTACTGGTTTTCATTTCGTGAATGTGCGTGAGTGGGATTGGCTACCTCACGTATCGTGCGTAAATAAATGCTTCGTGAATGTGCGTGAGTGTGTGTGAAAATTCAGTCACGCGCACACCTCTAATATTTACGAAATTCTCGTGTACGTTCACGCAAACAGAACTTGTAAAGACGATTAACGATTCACAAAAATTTTTAGACTCACGAAAATTCTCGTGTTTTCGACTAGTAGTCGGGATCACGACGAATCACGCATATTTCACAGCATGATCTTTTTACGAAATAATGTAATATATTTAGTATGTATTTCGTATATTCGTAAAAAGTCGTTCGTAAATTTACAAAATTCGCTGAAAACTTTGATAAATATGTAAATGAATTCTCTCGTATAAACTTACATACATCCTGAATTGGACCATTCAAAAACTTGGGAAAAAGCTTTGGAATATACATATAATAACACTCTTTCTATTTTGTTTTTACGATTAGGACGTGTACACGTCACACTGGTCTATACACGGATGAAAAGGAGTGTTTTTCATATGTTTGGCTATAAACATTATATGTTTGGAACACACATTTTTAAACACAATATTTTTGAGTGCAAGCATATAATGTTCATAAACTAGCATAACATGTTTGGGACATATATGTTAATATGTTAGAACATATTATGTTTGGGACATAAAATGTTTGTAAATATAATATGCTTGGATGCAAACATATATTAATTTAGAAATAGCCTATAAACATATATGTGTTTAGTAGCTTGGAACGCTATTTAACAGGGAGCGATATTGAATTATGTTGGTGGTTGTTGCTTGTTATTACAAAATTAACATTTTATTTTTCCTTGGGCAATTGATCAGCTACTTCTTGGATCCTTACAAACTGTGTGGTCCGCTGTTCGAATCCCCGTCCGGCAAAAGGTAAAATTAAAATAAAAAAATCATACAATTGAATAATTTCTTCTACAATGTTTGTATTACAGAAAAAGGTGCTAAGAACTAAAAAATCTCGTGGAAGTGAGAAAGATGTGGGGGAATATACAATTGGGCAGAAACAATATTTTGAGCATTCAGGTCGAAAACCTATGTTGTTAGCACCTATATTACCTGTTTATTTTCATAATTCATTATGATTGTAAATATATAAATAAATAAATAAAATTTTGAGCACAATATTGTTTGGGAGAATTTTTTTTAAGCATATAATATTTTTGGGTGCAAAATGTTTCCAAACATATTATATGTTCACATAATAACATGTTGATTTTTGGAAGACAACATTATTGAATTTGGATGCAAAAATACAAAATGTTTGGAACTTAGACTACCCAAACATATATTGTTTAGACCAATATGCTTTCAAACATATTATATATTGGAAGAGATCAAACATATAAATGTTTGGGCAATACCCAATAATGTATATGCTTGAAGCAAAATATGTTTGGGAGTATATGTTACAGAAGCGATTTTTTGTGAGCGTGTAAATGGATATAAGCGGACTGTCAAAAATATGTGGGCTATAGGAAAATGTGTTTACTTCGAAAACGGGGAGTTCGTGCTTCAATTCTTCCCACAAACAAAAAAATCATATAAATCTTTGAAATCTTTTTGAAACTTTGAAATGAATAAAAGTTTGTATTACAGAAGAGCAAGATGCCGAGAGAGAGAGAAGAGAGAAGTTCACCACTGTGGTATCACAATGGACTGAATAGTCTAAGTGAGCCTGATACATCGGGCTGCCACATAACCTAACCAAACCTAAGATGCCGAAACAAACCGCATAGAAATGAGGAAGATTAGGAAAGCAATTACAGCAGATGGTACAGATAATTTAAAAACAGCTTTTTCTTTGTGAGTGAGCCTGTTAAATATGTCGTTTATAACAAATATTCTGTATTTTTTCCAAACATGTACTTCGCTGTATTTACAATTATATATATTTTTAATTTTGTTTATAATAAACGCATAAATCCGTTTTTCAGAGTGTATTTGTATACTTTTCTTAAACCAATAATGATTATATAGTACAAAGATTATATTGATTACCATCATAATAAACACAATTACGGTAGTAATTGTACAGGTAAATATTGTACTCAGTTCAATTATGGCTGTAATTGGAAAAGCTTATATACTTCAAATACTAATGTATTTGGATTGAGTACTATGTCATTTGGATATTATGACAAATTCCAATTACCTTTATACTCAACACAAATATTCCTTCATTTGAAAATAATTTTATGACAACCTTACAATTTGGGTAATTTTATGACAACCTTACAATTTGGGTTTATGATTTTCGTTATAAGCTGAAAATCAAATACAAAAATAATTGAAATCACAATTTTTGTATTTGATTCAAGTATTCACTTTTTTCTGTGTATGACACATACCGGAGGCTTTTCACCTTAAAGTTAATGAATTTTGTTCCAATGCCACTCTAAACATGAATTATTATTATTATTCATATTTTCAGTCCGGCTATTTGGATGTTGTCGTGCCTCCTGATATTTTAAATCATCCAGACCAAAATCTCGAAGAAAATTTAACCAACGAAGGTGGAACAATAACTCTTGTCTGCAGTGCAACCGGAGTGCCGATGCCAACTGTCCAATGGAGGAGAGAAGGTGGCAAAGAAATAATTCTGCGAACCGAATCCCGCGAAAAGCAAGGTATGTATGTTTATAACAGATATCCCTGATAAGCTAAAGGAAGATTTTTTAAGAGGTATAAAAAAAAATTTTTCCAAAAAAACAAAAATTTAATGTTTGTTTTAAACATGCATATAAATGAAGTCTAATGAAGTTTCTACGAAATCTCTTATTTTTAGTGGTAAAAACCGTTGAAGGAGAGAGGTTAGTGCTGGGGAACGTTCACAGAACCGACATGGGTGGATATTTGTGCATAGCTTCCAATGGAGTACCCCCATCTGTGAGCAAACGTTTCGATGTCCACGTAAATTGTAAGTACACATCCAAAGTAAATCGAATAAACTCCTTCTTGGTCATCTCATTTACATTTGGTTGTTGACCGATTAAACAAATTAACAGCTTGTTTAAAAATCTGGTCTTCGTTCGCTTACAGAATGAAACGACAAGTCAATGCTCACTGGCTGCAATCCTTTCGTTTTGCAGAAATGACGTTCAGAAATAAAGCAAATCTAGTAACTGATAAGATGATTAACGTGTTTTAGGGTCAATATGTGGTAAATACGGGTTTTTATCGATCTATTTTCAATATAGTCGTCATATTGATTGTTTAAAAAGAGGACCGAAAAGTATTGTTCATAGCAATACTTGACTTCTATGAGCCACGTGTTCGATTCCCCGAGGACACTATCGCGAAGTTGGGCATTTCTTCCCGAACGGGGACACTAACTCGATAAGAAGTTGTTATCGCCTATGAAAGTTTTATCTTCCATGGCGAAACTACGAAAGCCAAATGTAGGCGAAAGCGAGTGACTGCCGTTCGGTCACATTTGCTTCCGTTCGGATACTAGGAATAGGCAGTAAATAAAAAAGAAGGGTATCGCAAACGTTGTTCTTTTTTGCATTTTTTGGTTTCTCTCAAAATAAAAAATAAATAAAAATTTATATACAATTACGAGATCAGTAACTGCAATGGACTGTATATATCACTTAATTCTCCCGGAACATTAAAAGAAAGAAAACAGAAAGAGAAAAAAAGGTTTTTCTTTTGTTAGAGTTTTTTGAATTCCTTCGAGAATTTTACATTTTTATCACCAAAACAATTCGTTTGTTACAAATTTTTAATGTTTTCAATAAAAAAAAATATTTTCGAACCAACAACACAGTCCATTTCGTTTATATCAAGCACTGTTCTTTTCTGACTTTAAGTCTTAATAAGACACATTTTACAGTTCATAGTAAAAATGTAATATAGTAGTACGTAATGTTGAACTTTTTTTTGGGAATCTTCCAAACATATCTGGAATATATGTAAAAACAAAAATAAAACTTAATGGTGTTCGGTCGAAGCAGGTATAGAACTCACCTCCCTTTGGTATGCAAGGCGGACGTAGCAACCACGGCTCCACGGTGCCCAACTAAATGTATGTTTCTGTTAAATAAAGTTTGTTTAATTAGCTCGTGGGCGCCGCAAGCTTTGCTATACACGGACGAAAAAACCTGTGTTCATATGTTTGGGTGTAAAAATTATATGTTTGGAACTCAAATGTTTTAACATAATATTTTTAAGTGCATATAATGTTCATAAACTAGCATAACGTGTTTGGGACATATATGTTAATATGTTCGAAGATATTATGTTTTGGGACATAAAATGTTTGTAAATATAATATGCTTAGATGCAAATATATATTAATTTAGAAATAGCCTATAAACATGGAGAGTATGCTGAAAGTAAAATAATGGAATAAACAATTGGCGCCTTAAAAATATATCCACACAAAGAAAATTTCATTAAAATTTTTTCTAGCAGTGTAAGGTGAACAATACCAACAATATTTTGTTTGGACCAATCCTGAAAATATATATGCTTGAAGCAAAATGTTTTTTGGGGAATATGTTACAGAAGCGTTTTTTTTAGGGTGTATAAATATAACTTATATGGATAATTGACTATTGATGATAATAACAGCTACATAGCTCAGTGGATAGTGTGTTGGCTTACAAATTGCATGGTCCGCGGTTCGATTCTCCGTCCAGGCGAAAGGTAAAATTTAAAAAATTTATAAAATCGAATAATTTATTATTGTATTACAGAAAAAAGTGATAAGAACTAAAAAACCTCGTGGAAGTGAGGAAGATGTGAGGGGAAATGCAATTAGCCAGAAAAGATTGTTGTTTTGAGTTAGTCTTTATGAAATTGTTTTTACATCCTGACAAAAAATAAACATGTATCACAAAATGCATATACACGCAGAAAAGGAATATGATCACCTCAACCATGTTTTAAGAGCAAAATGTTATTTTTGTATGGTGACCATGTAACATACTTTTTTTCTCGTCAAATATAAACTGCTTGCCGAAATCAGATACATGATTTCCAAGAAAATAACTTGGTTGCGAAAACCATGTTACATGGTCACCACCCAAAAATAACATTTTGATCTTAAAACATGTTTGAGGTGATCATATTCCTTCTCTGGGTGTACTTTCTTCGAAATAAACTTCCTTAAAGCAAAAAGCAAATGAGAATCGAACTTTGTTTGTCTAAAATTTCGTTTGGAAGGAAAGAATTATTTTTTTGCGTGTTATAGCTGTGGCTTATCCTATTAGTTGTTGAGATGCACAAGTGAAGTTATAAAACAAAGCATCAGTCAGTCATTGTTATTTTATACATACAACAAATATTTTAATTCAGTTAAGTGAAAGGGACATATACTAAAAAAGTTATTGAGTGAAAATGATCGGAGTTTCCGGCTTGATTAATTTTAATTCAGTGAAACTCAATTCAATTAAATTCTTAAATCTAATAGAAAACAAAGACATGTTGTTGAACATATTTCAACAATAACAAAAATACTTTTTATTCGTTTATACTAAGCACTGTTTTTTTTCTGCCTTCATGTCTTAACATAAGACACATTATAAGGCTTAGCGTTAAAAATTTAATATGATACTATGTAATGCCGAATATCCTTTCGAAATCTTGGGACCATTTTTTGAATATACGTAAGGGTAGCGGATATAATCACATCTCATATAAGAAAAAAAAATGCATATAAGAAAATGTAGTAAAAAACATCATGTATTTTTGCAGTGTTTTGGTGCAAAAAAAATGTTTCATATAAGAAAAACAAGTATATACAACAATAAGTTCGGCCAGGCGGAATCTTAAATACCCACCACCATGAATTAAATATTAAAGTTTCCTTTAAAATTTCAGGGGGATTTGATGACAGATATTCTCCAAAGCAGAGCAGTTCAACTATTACACTTCCCGAAGATAAATTTAAAGATTTTACCTATGAAGACTATATAAGATTTTAGATTTATAAGAACCATTTTTGTTTGAGTTTTAGAGAAATCATTAACATCTCTTGTATGTGTTCAAGAAAATGATGATATAACGCCTTAATTGGAAATCTAAAATCTATAGATTTTCATGATCACTGCGCCTTCTACACACTCAAGAAGTGAAATCGGTCTATATGGAGGCCTTACCATATAGACCGATAAAAACTAAATCCGATATACGTTTTTGTGAGTCTAAAACACAATTTCAGGCTAATCGGATAAAAGCTACGGTTTCTAGAAACCCAAGAAGTTAAATCGGGGGATCGGTCTTAAGGGGGCTATACTAAAACATGGTCCTAAGATACTTTTAGATTTCAAATTTCAGGACAATTGGATAAAAACTACTATTTCTAGAATAATAAACAATAAAATCATTTCTTGCACACCTATTTATAATCCTAAAAAAACCTTCTGATTTTAAATTTCAAGCAAATTGGACAACAACTACGGTTTCTACAAGCCCAAAAAGTAAAATCGGGAGATCCGTCTAAATGGGGGCTATACTAAAACATTGACCGATACTCACCATTTTCGGCGCACCTCTTTATGGTCGTCAAATAATTCTAGATTTCAAATTTCGTGCAAATTGGATAAAAAGTACGGTTTCTATAAGCCCAAGAAATAAAATCTGGAGATCGGTCTACATGGGGGATATACCAAAACATGGACCAATACACGCCATTTTCGGCACACGTATTTGTGATACTACAATAGCTCTAGATTTTCAATTTTAGACAAATTGAATAAAAACTACACTCAAAAAAAAGTGAACTCTCTATTTCACTAAAGCCAATTTAACTTTATTTTAGTTCATGGAATTATTATGTTTGGAGAAAGTTTTCTTTACTTTGATAATTTTTTGTGTACGTTAGTTAAATTAACTAAACCCGAGGAAAAAAATATACTCAAATGAAGCATAAAGATTAACTAAATTCGTGTCTTTTACAAAATAGTTCAGAATTTCTTTAAATTTGTACATTTTACCAAAAATGCGTCCATCATGAACTTCGTATGTCACTAAAGACATTCTTGCAATTTTGAACTCTCAAGTTTTTCCTTCAAACTACAAAATTTTCTTTAACAAGAGAAAAAACATAGTTATGTCTAATAAATTTTCTTGAATTTGTCGAAAAATATTTACTTATTGTTATGACATCGGCGTGATGCCAACGTTTGTAATACTGTTTAGTTAAAATTTTCTACAAATATTCAAAATTTTCTAAAATTAACCGAAAGTTATCTTCCTGGTGGGTTCACTGTTTTTTCAGTGTACGATTTCTATAAGCCGAAGAAGTAAAATCTGGAGATCGGTCTATATGGGTGCTATACCAAACATTGACCGATACTCACCATTTGGCACACCTCTTTACGGTCCTAAAATACCTCCAGATTTCAAATTTCAGGCAAACTGGATAACTACTACGGATTCTAGAAGCCCAAGAAGAAACATCGGGAGATCGGTCTATATTGGGGCTATACCAAAACATGAACCGATACCCACTATTTTTGGCACACCTCTTTACGGTCTTAAAATACCTCTAGATTTCAAATTTCAGGAAAATTGGATAACAACTACGAATTCTAGAAGCCTAAGATATAAAATCGGAAAATTGGGGCTTTACCAAAACATGGACCGATATGAAGACTGTAGAGTAATTACAACAGACAGACAGCCAGACATGGTTATATCATCTTCGAATTTCTCCCTGATCAAAAATATATATACTTTATATAGTCGGAAATCAATATTTCTATGTGTTACAAACGGAATGACAAACCTATTATACCCCTGTCACCATTCTATGGTGTGGGTATAAAAAATGATATAAGAACAATCTGGCAACCACACAAGAACAAAATCCCATTATACAAAATTTTCTATAAGAAAATTTTTTTTATGTGTCGAATGAAACTCTTTCTTTTTGTTTATTTGTTAAAAAATTTTAATGTAAATATAAAAAGTTGTATTGCTCATACATTGTGTACTAATAATTGTTATTTATGTACACCCAGAAAAAACTGACCCATTCTTTAAGTTAAAAAAGTTATAAACAATTTTAATGTAAATATAGAAAGTTGTGCTGTTCATACATTGTGTACTAATAATTGTTATTTATGTACACCCAGAAAAAAGTGACCCATTCTTTAAGTTAAAATGAACTCATTGTGAAGAAAGTTGAACTTCGTATAGCGCCAAAGACATTTTTATTTGTTTGAACGTTGTGATTTTCGTAGTAATTAGCTAGAATGCATTCCATATATTATTTAACATTTTCCTATATTTATGTACCACTATACTACAGATTGAAAACATTTAACTGAATTGAATTCATATATGGAACTTTTATTTAACTTTTTTCATTCATTTGGACAAATCTTATATATTTGTTGTAAACCTTTTACTTCAAAATTAGAACTGCTTATTTTCATGTTTTATTAATATATTAAATATATTTATTAAGAATCAACAGCATCGAAATATTATTTTATTATTGAAATATTTCCAATTTCCATGTAATGTTATCAACTGTAAAACGTAATGTTTTTCTTCTTGTTGTACCTTTCACTTTTAATAAGTTGCTGCCTAAAGATTTTGTCCTCCTTTTACAATTTCAATACGTACAAATGTAAAAAATCATAAACCAATTTTTTCACAAAAGGTTAGCGTCCTGAATGTTACCTGATGAATGAAGGGGTTGTTATTCTGTTGGTGTTTTCTTTCTTTGTACACCATCACGAACATTGATACACCCAGAAAAAAGTGCCTTCGAAACTAAAGGAAAAATTCTTCATCAATATAGTTTATCCATTTTATTTCCATTAAGGTAAATTTTTGTGAGAAATAATAAAATTTACTCGTTTCAGTAAAAAATCCTAAACTGTAAGCAGTTAGGAATAGTTCATTAACTAGAATAAGGCATGGAATTTTACTAATACTGTTTTCTTCGCTGGGTATAAGAATTTACTACTGAACAAGAAAATTTTATTCACCGATAACAAAGCATTCGTAAAAATAAACAAAATCCGAACTAAAACCAAGTTTCCTCAAAATTAGTAAAATTTCTTATAAAATGATAATTGCGACTTCCTTTATAATAGAAAGTTTTTCATACATACGAACAACACTTGGCATAGAAAAATATTTTAGTTCATTCGTACTAAGAAGTATGCAATCCTTTCAAAACTTAAGGAAACACACTTGTTAGAATATAGGAAATTTTCCTATATTTCTATTGTCTACCTGTAATCGATACCTGTCATCGTAATCGATGTGTTTGCTCGTGGGTGTAATCGATATGCTTGCGCGTGGGTTGTTTTTTAGTTGGAATCGCGTTGTTGTGCTATACGGAGAGATTGTTAAAAAATAATATAGTAACTAACAAATAAAATATATAAAAGATTTATTTTTTTAAATTAGTGAGAAAAAGGTTCGTTTTTTTGAAAATAAATCTATCAATGTTCGTGATGGTGTATAAAGAAAGAAAACACCAGCAGAATAAAAACCCTTTCATTTGTCTTAATTTTGGAATCTTCAATTATCAGGTAATATTCAGTGACGCTAACCTTTTGTAACAAAAATGGTTTATGATTTTTATATTTGTAGGTATTGAAATTGTAAAAGGAGGACAAAATCGTTACGCAGCAACTTATTAAAAGTGAAAGGTACAAGAAGAAGAAAAAATGCGTTTTGCAGTTGATGACATTACATGGAAATTGGAAATAGTGGAATAATAAACTAATATTTCAAGGCCAGTCGATGCTGTTGATTCTTAATAAATATATTCAATATATTAATAAAACATGTCTTTTATTGAAGATAAAATTGCTTATATAAATAAATAAAATTGTATTTAAAAACGAAGGTAAGCAGTTCTAATTATGAAGTAAAAGTTTTACCTCAAATATGTAAGATTTGTCCAAATGAATGAACAAATTTCAATAAAATCATTCCATATATGAATTCAAATCAGTTAAATTTTTTCATTCTGTAGCATAGTGGTAAATAA
Organism: Haematobia irritans; assembly: GCF_050003625.1. NCBI lineage: Eukaryota > Metazoa > Arthropoda > Insecta > Diptera > Muscidae > Haematobia > Haematobia irritans. The sequence continues at coordinate 88,493,113 of NC_134398.1, forward strand.
ATATAGGAAAATGTTAACTAATATATGGAATGCATTATACCTAATTTCTACGAAAATCACATCGTTCAAACAAATAAAAATGTCTTTGGCGCTATACGAAGTTCAACTTTCTTCGCAGTAAGTTCATTTTAGCTTAAAGAAGGGGTCACTTTTTTCTGGGTGTAGACTTATTGTTTGTTATTTATGTTTAATAATTTTCAAAAAAAAAAAAAAAACAAAAATTATTCTCTTAAAAAAAACAACTCACGCGCAAACATTACATCGATGACAGTTATCGATTACAGGTAGACAAAAGAAATAGGAAAATTTCCTATATTCAAATAAGTGTGTTTCCTTAAGTTTTGAAAGGATTGAATACTTCTTAGGACGAATGAACTAAAATATATTTCTATACCAAGTGTTATTCGTATGTATGATAAGCTTTCTATAATAAAGGAAGTCAGAATTATCATTTTATAAGAAATTTTACTAAATTTGAGGAAACTTGGCTCGGTTTTTGTTTATTTTTACGAATGCTTTGTTATCACACCCAGAAAAAAGTGACCCCTTCTTTAAGTTAAAATGAACTCATTGTGAAGAAAGTTGAACTTCGTATAGCGCCAAAGCCATTTTTATTTGTTTGAACGATGTGATTTTTGTAGAAATTAGGAATAATGTATTCCATATATTAGTTAACATTTTCCTATATTTATGTACCACTATACTACAGAATGAAAAAATTTAACTAATTTGAATTCATATATGGAATGATTTTATTGAAATTTTTTCATTCATTTGGACAAATCTTACACATTTGTGGTAAAACTTTTACTTCATAATTAGAACTGCTTACCTTCGTTTTTAAATACAATTTTATTTATTTCTATAAGCAACTTTATCTTCAATAAAAGACATGTTTTATTAATATATTGAATATATTTATTAAGAATCAACAGCATCGAATCTCTTTGAAATATTAGTTTATTATTCCACTATTTCCAATTTCCGTGTGATATTATCAACTGTAAAACGCACTTTTTCTTCTTCTTGTACTTTTCACTTTTAATAAGTTGCTGCCTAACGATTTTGTCCTCCTTTTACAATTTCAATACCTATCAATATAAAAAATATATAAAAAATAAAACATTTTTGTTGCAAAAGGTTAGCGTCACTGAATATTACCTGATAATTGAAGATTCCAAAATGAAGACGAATGAAGGGGTTGTTGTTCTGTTGGTGTTTTCTTCCTTTATACACTATCACGAACATTGATAGATTTATTTTTAAAAACGAAAATTTTTCTCACTAATTTAAAATAACAAATATTTTATATATTTTATTTGTTATTTATTATATTATTTTACTATATTATTTTTTAACAATCTCTCCGTATACCAAACAACGCGATTCCAACTAGAAAAAACAACCGACGCGCAAACATATCGATTACACCCACGCGCAAACACATCGATTACGATGACAGGTATCGATTACAGGTAGACAATAGAAATTTAGGAAAATTTCCTATATTCTAACAAGTGTGTTTCCTTAAGTTTTGAAAGGATTGCATACTTCTTAGTACGAATGAACTAAAATATTTTCTATGCCAAGTGTTGTTCGTATGTATGAAAAACTTTCTATTATAAAGGAAGTCGCAATTATCATTTTATAAGAAATTTTACTAATTTTGAGGAAACTTGGTTTTAGTTCGGTTTTTGTTTATTTTTACGAATGCTTTGTTATCGGTGAATAAAATTTTCTTGTTCAATAGTAAATTCTTATACCCAGCGAAGAAAACAGTATTAGTAAAATTCCATGCCTTATTCTAGTTAATGAACTATTCCTAACTGCTTACAGTTTAGGATTTTTTTACTGAAACGAGTAAATTTTATTATTTTTCACAAAAATTTATCTTAATGGAAATAAAATGGATAAACTATATTGATGAAAATTTTTTCCTTTAGTTTCGAAGGCACTTTTTTCTGGGTGCAGTAAATAAAATTTTCTTGTTCAGTTGTAAATTCTTATACCCAGCGAAGAAAACAGTATTAAGAAAATTCCATGCCTTAATTGTTAAGTTAATGAACTATTCCTAACTGCTTTCAGTTTAGGATTTTTTTCGGAAACAAGTAAATTTTATTATTTCAAACAAAAATTTAACTTAATGGATATAAAATGGCTAAACTAAATTGATTAACATTTTTTCCTTTAGTTTCGAAGACACTTTTTTCTGGGTCTAGATCCCCGTCGAAGACAAACGATGTTAGTCGAAATATTGCATAATAAATTTAATAATTAATCAAAAATCGTAAAAACTAATTTTTATTAAAGGGACCTCAAGCCGAAATAAAAATAAAATAAATTATTTAATATCCTTTGTAATAGTGGTATCATAAAAACCTATAAAACTAAGCACATATTAACTGATGTTTTAAAGTTTTGTTTATTTTATTCTTATTGGTCAGATTGGAGGCTAATGCTTAAATTTTCCATTTTAAAAAATTTTTTAATCAAAACATTTTAAAACTATGAACCGAAATTTTGTTATATTTCTTTGTGAAGTATATGCCTATAAGCATAAGCGTAGGAAGGCCTCTGGGGAGGGGGCTTAGACCCCCCAGAAAAATGTTAGCCCCCCCCCAGAATTTGAAAACCTATTTACGATTTTACATTTTTATAAAAATTAAACAAGTATATACTCGTACAACGCACAAAGTTCCACTAAAGACTTTCATGCACAATCGAATTATTTGGGTTGTGGTAGAAGTCTGATATTTATGAAATAAAGCTGTGGTTGAACTTATGATTTAGTTGAATAAAAAATAGTAATTGATGTTTAAACTATTCTTTCATAAATTAATATCTTAATAATGCTGCAAAAAAGCGTCGCCAAAAAAGAAGTGAAAATGTTCTTTTTGGGTCTGGAAGTGGTACAAAATTGGCGGAGAAGCGATGAATGTAATATGAACTTGTCATAGAACGAATGTCCACCGTTTCAACAGCCGTTGCAATGAATTTTCATCACTTCTTAAGGTGTGAACCGAATTCAGTGTTTTGGATGTGAATTAAAAATTGTGTAATATTTTCCCAAGTAAATAATTTTTATACTTTTTTATGATGTTTAATGCATTCTAACGCTTGTTTGAAAATTTGAATAATTTGTACCATTTTATTTATTCTTACTCTTTTTTTAAACTATTTGAAAAAAGGAAACAAAAAATTACGCATTAAAATATAAAAAAAAAAAAATAAAGTAAAAAAACTTCCTGTGTAGTTAAAATAGTTAACTTCTTTGTGAGGACATTTTTGGAAGTGCTTTTAAAGTTGTGCCTTTAGAACAACTCCCAATTTTTTGCTGCGAAAAGTGTGGAACTACCCTATGGGAAATGGATCAACCACAGAACTGGTACAGGACTAGTCCGTGGTGTGTATGGACCAGTCCCATTTCTGGTCAAAACGTATGGAAGGGACCGTCCACTTTAACATGGGTTTGTCATTGACGGAGTAATCTTACATTTTAGGACGCGTCATGGACTCATCCCAAAGGAGACGTCCTGGGACAATTTAGCAGGAGCAACCCATAAACAGGTCCTCAGGAACCAGTCTCGGACAAACTCTTAGAAATCTCTTTCAATTTGGGCTCCTAATCGAACCCGAAATGAAAAAATAAACTTTTGAAATATGTCGAACAAAAGGTTATTCTGATAATTTTATTTCTCTAAATGTGAAAATTGCAACTAACTGGAGCAAAGGTACCAGTTCTGTGATAGGTCCGTCAGTGGAAATTTGCACCAATTTCCCGTAGGGTACTTTTAGTTGCTTTATTATAAATTGATTGTCGAGTTATTTTGATGTCTATTTTTTTATTCAATTTTATGAAATAAAACATTAGATGAACCTATAAGTTCAGTCTATAAAGTTTTAGCTAGGGGGGCTATAGCCCCCCCTAAGAAAATTGTCTAGCTACGCTAATGCCTATGAGAAAGAAATTTCTTTTATAAATGTATATAAGAAACGTTTTTTATTTCCGCAATAGTTGTCTATAAGAAAAAAAGCATATAAGAAAATAAGTAAGGAAAGTATAAAGTCGGGCGAGGCCGACTATATTATACCCTGCACCACTTTATAGATCTAAATTTTCGATACCATATCACATCTGTCAAATGTGTTGGGTGCTATATATAAAGGTTTGTCCCAAATACATACATTTAAATATCACTCGATCTGGACAGAATTTGATAGACTTCTACAAAATCTATAGACTCAAAATTTAAGTCGGCTAATGCACTAGGGTGGAACACAATATTAGTAAAAAAACCAGTAAGGAAAGTCTAAAGTCGGGCGGGGCCGACTATATTATACCCTGCACCACTTTGTAGATCTAAATTTTCGATACCATATCCCATCCGTCAAATGTGTTGGGGGCTATATATAAAGGTTTGTCCCAAATACATAAATTTAAATATCACTCGATCTGGAAGAATTTGATAGAATTCTACAAAATCTATAGACTCAAAATTTAAGTCGGCTAATGCACTAGGGTGGAACACAATGTTAGTAAAAACCAGTAAGGAAAGTCTAAAGTCGGGCGGGGCCGACTATATTATACCCTGCACCACTTTGTAGATCTAAATTTTCGATACCATATCCCATCCGTCAAATGTGTTGGGGGCTATATATAAAGGTTTGTCCCAAATACATAAATTTAAATATCACTCGATCTGGAAGAATTTGATAGAATTCTACAAAATCTATAGACTCAAAATTTAAGTCGGCTAATGCACTAGGGTGGAACACAATGTTAGTAAAAAAAATATGGGAAACGTTTAAGTCTGAAGCAATTTTAAGGAAACTTCAAAAAAGTTTATTTATGATTTATCGCTCGATATATATGTATTACAAGTTTAGGAAAATTAGAGTCATTTTTACAACCTTTCGATTAAGCAGTGGCGATTTTACAAGGAAAATGTTGGTATTTTGACCATTTTTGTCGAAATCAGAAAAACATATATATGGGAGCTATATCTAAATCTGAACCGATTTCAACCAAATTTGGCACGCATAGCTACAATGCTAATTCTACTCCCTGTGCAAAATTTCAACTAAATCGGAGTTAAAAATTGGCCTCAGTGGTCATATGAGTGTAAATCGGGCGAAAGCTATATATGGGAGATATATCCAAATCTGAACCGATTTCAACCAAATTTGGCACGCATAGTAACAATGCTAATTATACTCCCTGTGCAAAATTTCAACTAAATCGGAGTTAAAAATTGGCCTCTGTGCTCATATGAGTGTAAATCGGGAGAAAGGTATATATGGGAGATATATCTAAATCTGAACCGATTTCAACCAAATTTGGCACGCATGGCTACAATGCTAATTCTACTCCCTGTGCAAAATTTCAACTAAATCGGAGTTAAAAATTGGCCTCTGTGGTCATATGAGTGTAAATCGGGCGAAAGCTATATATGGGAGCTATATCTAAATCTGAACAGATTTTGCTGATATTTTTCAAGTTTTTCGAGACTCACAGAATATTCGGATGTATGGAATTTGAGGAAGATCGGTTGATATACACGCCAATTATGACCAGATCGGTGAAAAATATATATGACAGTTATATCTAAATCTGAACCGATTTTTTCCAAAATCAATAGGGATCGTCTTTGAGCCGAAACAGGATCCTGTACCAAATTTTGGGACAATCGGACTAAAACTGCGAGCTGTACTTTGCACACAAAAATACATCAACAGACAGACAGACAGACAGACGGACATCGCTCAATCGACTCAGAATTTAATTCTAAGCCGATCCGTATACTAAAAGGTTGGTCTATGATTACTCTTTCTTGGCGTTACATACAAATGCACAAACTTATTATACCCTGTACCACAGTAGTGGTGAAGGGTATAAATATGGGAAACATTTAAATCTGAAGCAATCTTAAGGAAACTTCGCAAAAGTTTATTTATGATTTATCGCTCGATATATATGTATTAGAAGTTTAAGAAAATTAGAGTAATTTTTTCAACTATTCGACTAAGCAGTGGCGATTTTACAAGGAAAATGTTGGTATTTTGACCATTTTTGTCGAAATCGGAAAAACATATATATGGGAGCTATATCTAAATCTGAACCGATTTCCACCAAATTTGACACGCATGGCTATAATGCTAATTCTACTCCCTGTGCAAAATTTCAACTAAATCGGAGGAAAAATTGGCCTCTGCGGACAAAGGAGTGTAAATCGGGCGAAAGCTATATATGGCAGCTATATCTAAATCTGAACCGATTTGGATGATATTTTGCAAGTTTTTCGAGAATCATAAAATATTCGGATGTACGGAATTTGAGGAAGATCGGTTGATATACACGCCAATTATGACCAGATCGGTGAAAAATATATATGGCAGCTATATCTAAATCTGAACCGATTTTTTCCAAAATCAATAGGGATCGTCTTTGAGCCGAAACAGGACCCCTTACCAAATTTTAGGACAATCGGACTAAAACTGCGAGCTGTACTTTGCACACAAAAATACATCAACAGACAGACAGACAGACGGACAGGCAGACAGACGGACATCGCTAAATCGACTCAGAATTTAATTCTAAGACGATCGGTATACTAAACGATGGGTCTCAGACTTTTCCTTCTTGGCGTTACATACAAATGCACAAACTTATTATACCCTGTACCACAGTAGTGGTGAAGGGTATAAAAAATGCAGTTTATCCGAGTTTCTTATATTCGTTACCCACTGTATGTGCAATTGTATTATTTCCGTTTCCAAAAGTTGTATATCGTTTGCATGAATAAGGGATATGTTTCTTTTAACCCTTTCACTACCGAAGTAAAAGTAGCCATTGAAAAAATTTTTTTTCTTCAAAACTAGTTTATTGTAGTGTTAAATAATACAAAACGACAATTTTTTGGTGTGTACTTACGTTAGTGTGTGTATAGTAAGATGTCCACTTGAGTGGACAGTGGTAGTCAACGGAGTCAATTCACTTGTAATTAATTTTATTAATGTAATTAATTTTATTTAATATGTATCTTTCTACTAAGTTTAAAAATAATGATTTCTTTCTTATTTTTAGTAGGTTTATAGTATGAAATTAGACGCTAAATAAGAACAAGTATATACGGCCGTAAGTTCGGCCAGGCCGAAGCTTATGTACCCTCCATCATGGATTGCGTAGAAACTTCTTCTAAACACTGCCATCCACAATCGAATTACTTAAGTTGCGGTAACGCTTGCCGATGGCAAGGTATCTTAAAACCTCCTTACATCTTCTAAATTGTATGTAAGTCCATACGTGGTATATATTAAATCAAAAAAGATCGATCCAATACGTATATAATTCAGTTTGACAAAGTAGACATAAAATTTTGACAAAATTTTCTACAGAAAGAAAATATTAAAAAATTTTCTATGGAAATAAAATTTTCACAAAATTTTCTATAGAAATAAAAATTTTGACAAAATTTTCTATAAAAAGAAAATTTTGACAAAAATTTCTACAGAAATAAAATGTTAACAAAATGTTCTATAGAAATAAACTTTTGACAAAATTTTCTATAGAAATAAAATCTTGGTCGATTATTTTTGGCTCGAGTGGCAACTATGATTATGAACCGAATAAAATTTGAACAAAATTTTCAATAGAAATAAAATTTTGACAAAATTTTCTATAGAAATAAAATTTTGACAAAATTTTCTATAGAAATAAAATTTTGACAATGATGAAAATTTTATTATGAACCGAATAAAATTTTAACAAAATTTTCTCTAGAAATAAAATTTTGACAACATTTTCTATAGAAATAAAATTTTGGTAGATTATTTTTGGCTCTAGTGGCAACCATGATTATGGACCGATATGGACCAATTTTTGTGTGATTGGACCAATTTTGGTATGGTTGTTAGCGACCATATACTAACACCACGTTCCTACTTTGAACCGGATCGGATGAATTTTGCTCCTCCAAGAGGCTCCGGAGGTCAAATCTGGAGAACGTTTTATATGGGGGCTATATATAATTATGGACCGATATGGACCATGTTCCAAATTACTACCGGATTGGATGAAATTTGCTTCTCTTGGAGACTTCGCAAGCCAAATCTGGGGTTTATATGGGGGCTATATATAATTATGAACCGATGTGGGCCAATTTTTGCACGGTTATTAGAGACCATATACCAATATCATGTACCAAATTTCAGGCGGATCGGATAAAATTTGCTTCTCTTTGAGGCTCCGCAACCCAAATCTGGGGATCGGTTTATATAGGCACTATATAATTATGGACCGATGTGGACCAATTTTTGCACGGTTGTTAGAGACCATACACCAATACCATGTACCAAATTTCAGAGGGATCGGATGCAATTTGCTTCTCTTTGAGGCTTCGCAAGCCTAATCTGGAGATCGGTTTAGATGGGGTCTATATATAATTATGGACCGATGTGGACCAATTTTTGCATGATTGTTAGAGACCATATACCAACACCATGTACCAAATTTCAGCCGGATCGGATGAAATATGCTTCTCTTAGAGGCTCCACTAGCCAAATCTGGGGATCGGTTTATATGGGGGCTGTAAATAATTAAGGACCGATATGGACCAATTTTTGCATGGTTGTTAGAGACTATATACCAACATCATGTACCAAATTTCAGCCGGATCGGATGAAATTATCTTCTCTTTGAGGCTCCGCAAGCCAAATCTGGGGATCGGTTTATATGGGGGCTATATATAATTATGGACCGATGTGAACCAATTTTTCCATGGTAGTTAGAGACCATATACCAACATCATGTACCAAATTTCAGCCGGATCGGATGAAATATGCTTCTGTTAGAGGCTCCACAAGCCAAATCTGGCGATCGGTTTATATGGGGGCTATATATAATTATGGACCGATGTGGACCAATTTGTGCATGGTTGTTAGAGACCATATACCAACACCATATACCAAATTTCAGCCGGATCGGATGAAATATGCTTCTCTTTTAGGCTCCGCAAGCCAAATCTGGAGATCGCTTTATATGGGGGCTATATATAATTATGGACTGATGTAAACCAATTTTTGCATGGTTGTTAGAGACTATATACCAACACCATATACCAAATTTCAGCCGGATCGGATGAAATATGCTTCTGTTAGAGGCTCCACAAGCCAAATCTGGGGATCGGTTTATATGGGGGCTATATATAATTATGGACCGATGTGGACCAATTTTTGCATGGTTGTTAGATATCATATACCAACACTATATACCAAATTTCAGCCGGATCGGATGAATTATGCTTCTTTTAGAGGCTCCACAAGCCAAATCTGAGGGTCCCTTTATATGGGGGCTATACGTAAAAGTGGACCGATATGGCCCATTTTCAATACCATCCGACCTACATCGATAACAACTACTTGTGCCAAGTTTCAAGTCGATAGCTTGTTTCGTTCGGAAGTTAGCGTGATTTCAACAGACGGACGGACGGACGGACGGACGGACGGACATGCTTAGATCGACTCAGAATTTCACCACGACCCAGAATATATATACTTTATGGGGTCTTAGAGCAATATTTCGATGTGTTACAAACGGAATGACAAAGTTAATATACCCCCATCCTATGATGGAGGGTATAAAAATATTCACATTTTCATTTGATGCTATTAAATTAACTATATTCATTTCATTATTCCTATTCAAAAGATAATGTTATTCATATTTCTATTCATTTCGAAAACATAAAAAAATTGTTTTGCTACCAATAGATATATCTTATTTATGTAGTATATACATGTATTAGAATGTAGAGTTATTTCATATGATAGGTGCAAAAACATGGATTTCGAAATTTTGGGTATCTCTCACAAAAAATCTGTCCACCGTGCTTTCAAGGGTAATGCATAGACAATAGATTTTACATAGATGAGCCATGGGTGTCAAACTATGTTTGACAGTTCGGAAGATTAAGAATAAACGAAAAAATAAGAGCACGCTTACATTCTCTTTCGTTTCCTTTTTTGTAGTTTCCAATTTTACACAAAATTAGAACGTTTATGATGCACCAGTGGATTTATAAATAAATTAATATATTAAAAGTTCATATTTGAGCAAAGAATTGTGACCAAAACCGCAAAAATACAAAATTTAATTTTGAGCAGCATTTCTGTTTATGAACAACACAAAAGCAAATGCCGGAAAATGAATGTTTGGAACAGACTCTTAACGAAAAAATCAAAACGAAATGTCAGAAAATTAATTTTTGGAACTGACACATTTTTTTTAAGAGAATAGTGGATCATCTATGTAAAATCTATTGTCTATGGGGTAATGTGCAGTAGACCTTTTCAAAGTCGTGCCCATTACTCTTATAAGATTTGTTGGAGTATGTTAACGGTATTGTTTTATTTTTACACTACAAATATTATATAAAATGTTTTTTGTTTTGCGACCTTGAAACTGAGATTTTTGAGTGCTTGATGCTTACTTCCTTAAATTGGGTCGAATTCTATGAAATCTCAAACTCTTCGAAATAGTTTTACAATACATATGGAATTTGAAGTACCCTATATAAACTCTGTTTTACAATAAATTGGAATTTTGCCATTTCATGTTACATATTTTTGTCTAATACTATTTAAATGGCTGTATGAACTTTGCAACCTTTGACTACCGATGTCCACTATAGAGGACATGACTTCATCGACTTACCCTGCATATACCGTACACCCAGTTTTCAATTTTTTATGTCCTTTTTGTTAAATAACACTTCCTATCATACAGAAAAAATCAACAATTGTATACTATAAATAGGTCTCCATAACTCCTCAAGGGCAATATCAGAAATTAAAAAAAATGGGGATTTCACGTTTTTCATAGAAAAAAACTTGCATAAAATTGACGAAACACATATTCGACTATATAAAACTGGCAAGTTAATATTAGAAGGACCCCCTTAACATACTCCAACAAAAATTTTAAATAAATCGTACAAGGATAACGAATAATCAACGCTCAAAGTCATGTCCTTCCAGGTGGACATCAGTAGTGAAAGGGTTAAATAAAATTCCTTTACATCGTATGGTGGGCGCCCAAAACTATATCTATAAATATAACAGCTCGGCTGTATGGGTTGCTTGTAGAGGTATGCACGTGAGTAATATTTTACTCACGCACACTCACGACGAAAAACTCTTACTCACGCACGATATTGTTTGGTAGGACTCACGCACACTCACGAAAAGAAAATTTGTACTCACGCCCACGAAAATTTCGTGACTCACGAAAAATGCAGTGATTCACGAAAAATATCTTGACTCACGAAAAATGACGTGACTCACGAATAATTTTATGAGCATGACTAAAATCGAGAGCGTTATTAAACTCTTAATATAGTAGGTATCATTAAAATTGTAAATGAATTCAATTCGTAAGCGTTTTATGTCCGTAAGAATGATTATTTTCTTGAGAGTATTTGTCCGAAATTGGTTATTCACGCACACTCACGAAGAAATAATTTTCGTGACTCACGCACGACATTTGGTTTGTTAATAACGCTCACGCACACCCACGCCGTTGCCATCAGCGTGAGTCACGACAATTTCGTGTCACGTGCACACCTCTAGTTGCTTGTGCGTTAATGGCTGTTGACGATAATAACAGCTACGTAGTCCAGAGAGAAGTTGACCACATTGGTATCACAATGTACTATGACAAAGTGGGCCTGAAATATCGACCTGCCACTATACCTAACCCAGTGCATAGTGTGTTAGCTTACAAACGTAAGGGTCCGCAGTTCGATTAAAAAAATTATAAAATCATATAATTTTGGTTCAGAATTAGATATAGCTGTCATATATGTACAACCGGATTATTTACAATTGACGTGTTCATCAACAGATCTCCTGCAACTTTCGTACATCTGAATGTTTTGTGAGTCCCGTAAAATCTGAGAATTATAAGCTCAATCCGTTGAAATGTAGATATAGCTCCCGCATATATAATGTTCGCTCCATATACACTTATATAGCCCCTGAGACCATAGTTTCATATTTATTTGCTTGAAATTTCGAATTGGCTAAATTTTGTCTCGAACCCCACAATTGACCCCCACTGGTAAGTAGCAAAAATTGTAAAAATCCTTCAAATTACATATACCTCTAATACATATGTATCGTCTGATAAATCATAAATGCACTTTTGCGCTATTGCATCAAATTTAAATATAGCTTTTAATATTTCCTATATTTTTATTAAAATTGTGTTTCGTGCAAAGGTGTCCATTTAATTTAAAAAACAAGTATAACGGCCGTAAGTTCGGCCAGGCCGAATCTTATGTACCCTCCACCATGGATTGCGTAGAAACTTCTACGAAAAACTGTCATCCACAATCGAATTACTTGGGTTGTGGTATCTTAAATCGTTTTCTAAATTGTGAGTTAGTCCATACGTGGTATACATTAGACAAAAAAGTATGTGTAGGTAAGTCTACAAATAATTACGAATCGATATGGACTTTTGCACGGTACGTAGGGAGCCAGAATTGAAATATGGGGGCTATATACAATTATTGATATGGACCAATTTTTGTGTGATTGGGGATCGATTTATCTGAGGGCTATAACTATAGACCGATATGAACCTAGTTAGGCATGGTTGTTAACGGCCATATACTAGCACAATGTACCAAATTTCAACTGACTCGGATGAAATTTGCTCCTCCAAGAGGCTCCAAAACCAAATCTCGGGATCGGTTTATATGGGGGCTATATATGATTATGGACTGATATGGACCACTATTGGCATGGTTGTTAAATATCATATACTACCACCACGTACAAAATTTCAACCAGATCGGATGAATTTTGCTTCTCCAAAAGGCACCGGAGGTCAAATCTGGGGATCGGTTTATATGGCGGCTATATATAATTATGGACTGATATGAACCATGGTTGTTGTTATACCATATACTAACATCACGTACCAAATTTCAACCGAATCGGATGAATTTTGCTCTTCCAAGGGGCTCCGGAGGTCAAATCTGGGGATCGGTTTATATGGGGGCTATATATAATTATGGACCGATTTCGACCAATTTTTGCATGGGAGTTTGAGGCCATATATTAACACCACGTACCAAATTTCAACTGAATCAGATGAATTTTGGTCTTCCAAGAGGCTCCGGAGGTCAAATCTGGTGATCGGTTTATATGGGGGCTATATATAATTATGGACCGATGTGGACCAATTTTTGCATGGTTGTTAGAGATATATACTAACACCATGTACCAAATTTCAGCCGGATCGGATGAAATTTGCTTCTCTTAGAGGCCTCGCAAGCCAAATTTGGGGGTCCGTTTATATGGGGGCTATACGTAAAAGTGGACAGATATGGCTCATTTGCAATACCATCCGACCTACATCAATAACAACTACTTGTGCCAAGTTTCAAGTCGATAGCTTGTTTCGTTCGGAAGTTTGCGTGATTTCAACAGACGGACGGACGGACGGACGGACATGCTCAGATCGACTCAGAATTTCACCACGACCCAGAATATATGCACTTTATGGGGTCTTAGAGCAATATTTCGATGTGTTACAAACGGAATGACAAAGTTAATATACCCCCCATCGTGTGGTGGAGGGTATAATAAAGATTTTGAAATGTAATATAATATATATATATATATATATATATATATATATATATATATATATATATATATATATATATATATATATATATATATATATATAAAGGGTGATTTGTTAAGAGCTTGATAACTTTAAAAAAAAAAAAAACGCATAAAATTTGCAAAATCTCATCGGTTCTTTATTTGAAACGTTAGATTGGTCCATGACATTTACTTTTTGAAGATAATTTCATTTAAATGTTGACCGCGGCTGCGTCTTAGGTGGTCCATTCGGAAAGTCCAATTTTGGGCAACTTTTTCGAGCATTTCGGCCGGAATAACCCGAATTTCTTCGGAAATGTTGTCTTCCAAAGCTGGAATAGTTGCTGGCTTATTTCTGTAGACTTTAGACTTGACGTAGCCCCACAAAAAATAGTCTAAAGGCGTCAAATCGCATGATCTTGGTGGCCAACTTACCGGTCCATTTCTTGAGATGAATTGTTCTCCGAAGTTTTCCCTCAAAATGGCCATAGAATCGCGAGCTGTGTGGCATGTAGCGCCATCTTGTTGAAACCACATGTCAACCAAGTTCAGTTCTTCCATTTTTGGCAACAAAAAGTTTGTTAGCATCGAACGATAGCGATCGCCATTCACCGTAACGTTGCGTCCAACAGCATCTTTGAAAAAATACGGTCCAATGATTCCACCAGCGTACAAACCACACCAAACAGTGCATTTTTCGGGATGCATGGGCAGTTCTTGAACGGCTTCTGGTTGCTTTTCACTCCAAATGCGGCAATTTTGCTTATTTACGTAGCCATTCAACCAGAAATGAGCCTCATCGCTGAACAAAATTTGTCGATAAAAAAGCGGATTTTCTGCCACTGATTTTGGTAATAAAATTCAATGATTTGCAAGCGTTGCTCGTTAGTAAGTCTATTCATGATGAAATGTCAAAGCATACTGAGCATCTTTCTCTTTGACACCATGTCTGAAATCCCACGTGATCTGTCAAATACTAATGCATGAAAATCCTAACCTCAAAAGAATCACCCTTTATATATATATATATAAACACAAAATTTTAAACAAACAATTGGCTCCAGGACGTTTAAGAAGCCTTCTTTATATTTGTTTAGAGATCTCAAATTCTGGCAAATCGTAATCGTATACTGCTGGTATAAAATATTTCTGTCAACTCATATTTTATTATTAACACATTAGTGTAAACTCTTTTCTATAAAGGCATTGTTCGAACAGCTTTTAAAACTACATCCTCTTTTTAAAAATTCATGTTTTCTCGAGGCGCGCATTAACATGAGCAAATGTGCATGTTTTGACAACATGACGTAAATCATTTCAAGTTGCAACAACTTATACGGTGTTGATGGCTTTTAAGGACTTCAGTGGGGTGTTACGCCCACAATCCTGGCCATCATCCATCAGTACAATATCACTCGCACCATGGTCAACATCAGCTATAAATTAAAGGCAATCTCTTATTGCCATAAACATAACAACACTATTCAAACATAAATATGGATGCCGTCACTTGCCCGAGTGCCAGTTTTTTTATCCTTTGTTTCCGGTTTGAAACATCAGTCGCATTCAAAATATTATTCATGGCAAACATCACAGTTTCCAGCAAATGACCAAAATGACAAAATAGACCTTTTTAAAATGAAACTCTGATAGTTTTAATTAATAGATCATTTCGAACATTTATTTCTACACTAACAAAAAGTGTGTTTTTCGTATGGTCTGGCCAAATTTTTTTTAAACTCAAAGTGATGTTCATACATTTGTTGGTTTTGCATTGCATACACACAAAAAAGACAGACAACCATCGCTTATCCTTTGTTTTTCACTGTAAGAAAATTTGGAAGAAAAGTATATACTTGTTGTGATAAACATTGATTCTTTTAGAGGATGTGAAAACAATTGCATAAAGGTTAAGTTATTTAGGTATAGTGGAAGCCCGACATATATGGAGCTCACTTAGTGAGCCTGGTTCGCTGTGGTGAACTTCTTTCTTATCACAGAGTGCTTCCCGATTCTATGTTATGCTCAATGGCAAGAGACTTCCTTTTTATAGCCGAACGGCGTTCCACATGGCGGTGAAATCACTTGTAGAAGCATTGAAACCATCAGAAATGTCAAAAGCATTACTGAGAGGGCATAATCCACCACCGAACATTTTGGTCTTTGGTCGAAACTTTGAACCTATAACCCTTTCTGTGTACGGCGGGTATAGTAAACATGTTTATGCCCTCCACCATAGGATGGGGGGTATATTAACTTTGTCATTCCGTTTGCAACACATCGAAATATTGCTCTAAGACCCCATAAAGTATATATATTCTGGGTCGTGGTGAAATTCTGAGTCGATCTGAGCATGTCCGTCCTGTCGTCCGTCTGTTGAAATCACCCTAACTTCCGAACGAAACAAGCTATCGACTTGAAACTTGGCACAAGTAGTTGTTATTGATGTAGGTCGGATGGTATAGCAAATGGACCATATCGGTCCACTTTTACGTATAGCCCCATATATAAGCGGACCCCCAAAATAAGACTTGCAGACCCTCTAAGAGAAGCAAATTTTATCCGATCCGGCTGAAATTTGGTACATGTTGTTAGTATATGGTCTCTAACAACAACCATTGGTCCACATCGGTTCATAATTATATATAGCCCCCATATAAACCTATCCCGAGATTTGGTTTTGGAGCCTCTTGGAGGAGCAAATTTCATCCGAGTCAGTTGAAATTTGGTACATTGTGCTAGTATATGGCCGTTAACAACCATGCCTAACTAGGTCCATATCGGTCTATAGTTGTATATAGCCCTCAGATATATCGATCCCCAATCACACAAAAATTGGTCCATTTGAAGTTCATAACTGTATAGAGCCCCCATATAAGCGACCCCCATATTTCAATTCTGGCTTTCTATGTACCGTGCAAAAGTCCATATCGATTCGTAATTATTTGTAGACATACCTATACATACCTTTTTTGTCTAATATATACCACGTATGGACTTACTAACAATTTAGAAAACGATATTAAGAAGTTTTAAGATACCACAACCCAATTAATTCGATTGTGAATGACAGTCTTTCGTAGAAGTTTCTACGCAATCCATGGTGGAGGGTACATAAGATTCGGCCTGACCGAACTTACGGCCGTATATACTTGTTTTATTTATTTATTTGTATATTTCTACACAGCAAGACAATATCTTATAAATATAGTGCAGATTTCAATATTTCAAATAATATCCATCTCAATTAGGGTTACAATAATTAATATAATGGGAGTTTTCATAAAAATTTGAGGAAAAAAAATTAAATAGTAATAATTTATATAATTAAGGATATTTTAAATATCGTAGAAAGTTTAACAAGTAAATGCAAAGACGCGATAGTATGTAAAAAAGAAGTTTTATTAAGGACAAGATAAATTTAAATTAAATCCGATATAATTTAAGTATTCGTTTTTATACCCTGCGCCACACTGTGGAACAGGGTATTATAAGTTAATGCATATGTTTGTAACACCCAGAAGGAGACGAGATAGACACATGGTGTCTTTGGCAATAATGCTCAGGGTTGGTCCCTGAGTCGATATAACCATGTCCGTCTGTCCCTCTGTCCGTCCGTCCGTCCGTCGGTCTGTGAACACATTTTTGTGATCAAAGTCTAGGTCGCAATTTAAGGGTCACAATAGAACACTATTGATTTTGGAAGAAATCGGTTCAGATTTAGATATAGCTCCCATGTATATCTTTCGCCCGATATGCACTAATATAGATCCAGCAGCCAGAGTTTTATACCGATTTGCTTGAAATTTTGTACAAACATAACATTTAGTCGTATAGTCAAGTGTGCAAAATTTGATTGAAATCGGTTCAGATTGAGATATAACTCCCACATATATCTTTCGCCCGATATGGACTAATATGGTCCTAAAAGCCAGAGTTTTGGCCCAATTTGGTTGAAATTTTGCACAGGGAGTAGATTTAGCATTATAGCTATACGTGCCAAATTTGGTTGAAATCGATTCATATTTAGATATAGCTCCCATATATATCTTTCGCCCGATATGCACTTATATGGACCCAGAAGCCAGAGTTTTATTCCGATTAGCTTGAAATTTTGTACAAGGTGTACAATTGGTAGTATTGTCATGTGTGCCAAATTTTATTGAAATCGGTTCAGATTTAGATATAGCTTCCATATATATTTTTCGCCCGATATGGACTTATATGGCCCCAGAAGCCAGAGTTTTGGCCCAATTTGGTTGAAATTGTGCACTAGGAGTACAATTAGTAATACAATCATGTGTGCCAAATTTGATTGAAATCGGTTCAGATTTAGATATAGCTCCCATATATATGTTTTTCTGATTTCGACAAAAATGGTCAAAATACCAACATTTTCCTTGTTAAATTGCCACTGCTTAGTCGAAAAGTTGTAAAAATTACTCTAATTTTCCTAAACTTCTAATACATATATATGGAGCGATAAATCATAAATAAACTTTTGCGAAGTTTCCTTAAAATTGCTTCATATTTAAATCTTTCCCATATTTTTTTTTACTATCATTGTGTTTCACCCTAGTGCATTAGCCGACTTAAATTTTGAGTCTATAGATTTTGTAGAAGTCTATCAAAATCTTTCCAGATCGAGTGATATTTAAATGTATGTATTTGGGACAAACCTTTATATATAGCCCCCAACACATTTGACGGCTGTGATATAGTATTGAAAATTTAGATCTACAAAGTGGTGCAGGGTATAATATAGTCGGCCCCGCCCGACTTTAGACTTTCCTTACTTGTTTTTTAATAAAGGGGTTGCTGATGCTTTGTATGTTGCTCGGTAATGTGTTCCAAAGACGTATTGTACTGATAAAGAAATGCCATTCGAAAACAAGACATAGACGCCTAAATGGTATTATTTTTCTACCTCTGCTTTTTTGATCTTTTGAATCGCAATTTGTAATACAAGTTATCTGGTGTCCGTTTTACAATAAGTTTCTGCAAAAATATCACAGCTCTTGAATTGAGGAGGGTCTGAAAACTAAATCCAAACAGAGAATTCGCTAGATGTGTGGCCCGTTGTCGCCTATTCAGTCCATGCAGATAACGAATGATGCTATTGAAGGCAACATTTAACCTCCGTAGACTCGCAGAGTCACAATTAGCAACAGTTCACAGCCATAAATCAGTCCTGGTACCAGTAAAGTTTTTGCCAACAAAATTCGTATGTTTAGTGGCGTGTAGGAATGGCTAAATCACAGCGCTCTTAACCTAGCATAAGTCTGGCTCGCAGCAGAATTGACATGATCTGTCCAACTAAGTGAACTATTGAATATCACTCCTAAGTTCTTCGCTCTGGTGACAACATCTACCTTCTGATCATATATAAGAATATCCGGCACATGTTAGTGGAAATATTTGACTCTGTATCATAAGGCATTTCGATTTCGTGGGGTTCAGCAATAATCCGTTAGCCTTCGCCCAATTAAATACACGGTCAAGATCATAGTTAAGGTTGTCTACAGTGATACTGTACCTGCACCCTGATACTGCCAACATGGCCGCTCAAAAAAACCTGGACGTAGTCTGCATACATGGTAGTCTGGCATAACTCTAACTGTAGGGGGAGATCGTTGGCATATAGGGAGAATAATAGCGGACCACTAATGGACCCCTTGAGTTACCATTGGCTAACTCAAAAAATCGTTTTTTCTGGCTAATTGCATTTTCCTTCATATCTTTATTACTTCCACAAGGTTTATTGGTTCTTCCTGAGTACAAATTTGGAGATCTAATTTTATACAATTAGATATGAGTAGATCCGAAAAATGTTAAGAGGTAATCATATTTAATTGTAGATCTGATCAGATCTCAATATTGGCCTAGATCTAGTGTGTTAGATATAATTATATCTACTCCTATATATAATTGGATCTTATGTTAGGTCTGGTCGTATATGAAATTATATACATTTATATCTAAGTCTATCTTATCATACGTGGGTATATCTGCTTACATCTAAAGGGGTACAGTTTTGACACGGGTTGGCATTTTATTCTGGAATACAAACAATTATCATTCGATTTTATAAATTTTTTACATATAACCATTGGCCGGACGGAGAATCGAACGTTGCACCATACAGGTTTTGATCCAACATACTATCCACTGGGCTACGTAGCTGTTATGATCATCAACAGCTATAGCCAGTGTTACCGTTGGAAATTTTGAAAAAGTCGCAAAAAACTCTTAATGCTAAAAAAAGTCGCTAACATTTTTTATTATAAAACTGTTCTATAAAACAACACAAAAACAATAAAGTAACAGTCCATTCCCAGTGGTGTGAGGGATCAACGAAATGCCTGTATATTCGTTAGCCCTTTAGGCACTACCCCTGGTCCTACACAATACCTTTGATATGTATTTGGATGGCGAAATTAACATGGGCTTGTCCTAGGAAGGGGTATATCGCTCCCAACTCGTTTACGGAGGACCACCTACGGCGGCACCTACTCGGTTCAGCTCCTAGTGGTACCGTACATTGGTGCCCAAGGCACCTGTCTATTGTAGGCACCATATTTCCCACCGAATAATGGACGCCTGGAAGTGATAGCTCTTGGTAGATACCACATGAGTATCACCATTTAACCATCGTTTTTACCGTTTTGGATGCGGTAGCGTTAACGTTTGTCTGTTTAGCACCCACTATAATTATATAAAGCTTTATTTTTCTGTACGCAGAGAAGAAACATGATTGTCAATAGCTCCTATCAAAATAATATGATAGGAGCTATTTTTGCGGCGACCATGTAACATTTTCACCTGCAACCATGTTGGCTCAGTGAACATGGTTCTAAGAAAAATAAAATTGTCCTCATCTATAATGTTATTATATTGATAAAAAGAATTTTCTTTGAACAAAATACAATGGCCACGATCTTAAATGTTATGGTATTCGTCAAAAATGTTTTTCTTCCAGTTAAAAAAACATGGTCACAACCTAAAATGTAATGCTATTAATGAAAAAACTTTTTTCGTTGTCGAAGAAAGGACGCCACTTAAGAAAAGAAAACACAAAATTACGTTTACCCAGCAAAAACTCTCATTACCCGGTAATCTTGTAGGTTAGCCGTTTTAAAAAATAATAACCACTTATTAATTGGCATCGCTCCGGATTACATTTACATACACATGTCCTGGGAGGAAAGTACTTCTCCCCAGGCATTCTTTCGGCCATGAAATAAGTAGTGCTTTTAAAGCATATAATAACCTAATATGTAATCACTTATTCGTAGATACACCAAAGCTTGTAAAATTGCCACTTATTGTCTCAGGCAACCAAATCACGAAAATATTGATTACTATCGCCGATTACAATGGATCAAAATATGGCGAGTAATGCTGTAAAATGAGCACTACACTCAGAAAAAAGTGCCATCGAAACTAAAGGGAAAAATATTCATCAATTTAGATTAGCCATTTTATTTACATTAAGTTAAAATACACTAGTTTACACTGAAAATGTACACTTGATGAGAGTCGACTTTTCTTATGTATTTTGATCTGCTGAATTCGAAAAAAAATGTTTAAAAATTTTCTATGGAACAGTTTTTGAGATATCCTGTTATTTTTATACCCTCCATCATAGGATGGGGGTATATTAACTTTGTCATTCCGTTTGTAACACATCGAAATATTGCACTAAGACCCCATAAAGTATATATATTCTGGGTCGTGGTGAAATTCTGAGTCGATCTAAGCATGTCCGTCCGTCCGACCGTCTGTTGAAATCACGCTAACTTCCGAACGAAACAAACTATCGACTTGAAACTTGGCACAAGTAGTTGTTATCGATGTAGGTCGGATGGTATTAGGTTAGGTTAAAGTGGCAGCCCGATTAAGATTCAGGCTCACTTAGACTATTCAGTCCATTGTGATACCACATTAACTAAAAGTACCTATTACATATGGGCACTTCTAGTTTTAACCGTTGAACCTTCTCGATTATTTTCTTCTGTTGAACCAACCAGATTGTTCCAAAAACATTAGCAGACTGCTTAAGTTAACGTTTTCCAGGTCCGCTAGTAATCTGAAGCTATATGCCCCTAAAATTTGCTTACGCCTTACACAAAATGCAGGACACTCACACAAGAGGTGTTTTATTGATTCCTTTTCCTCCGCATCATGACAGCTCATACAATAGTCATTATACTTCGCACCAATAGTTTTTGCAAAATCGCCTATCAGGCAGCGACCCGTTATAGCAGATATCAGGAGTGATATCTGGCGTCTCGAGAACACTAGCATATCTAGTGTGCGGTTTAAGTTTAAATGGGGCCATATTTGATTGGTGTCGTTACAACCCTTACAATATATATATATATATATATATATATATATATATATATATATATATATATATATATATATATATATATATATATATATATATATATATATATATATATATATATATATATATATATATATATATATATATATATATATATATATATATATATATATATATATCTTTTATTCGCCCGGGGTCCGTGTACACCACGCCTCACTGTTGGAAATTAGAGTCTCAAACTTTTTGTCGAAAAGTGGACTCGCCAAAATGTAATCCTCTACGTTAGGTACATCTGACATTATTTTGCGGACCGAACTGTGACCGTAACTTTTTTCCGACCACAGCGATAGTTCGCGCAACCGCACAGCCGTTGTTGCAGCTGACTGATTGGCCAAAATGTCTAAAGGCAATAGATGCAGTATGACATTAAGGGAGTTTGTTCCTGTCTTGCTGAATGCACCTGAGATACACAAGCACGCCATACGCTGAACTTTGTCTAAACTTGTCGGCTGGTGAAGTGCCGGCCACCAGACTACAACACCATATAGCATTATAGGTCTAACCACTGCCGTGTATAGCCAATGTACAATTTTTGGTTTTAGTCCCCACTTTTTCCCTATTGCCTTTTTGCACGAGTATAAAGCTACCGTTGCTTTCCTCGCCCTTTCTTCAATATTAAGCTTAAAGTTCAGCTTCCTGTCCAAAATAACGCCAAGGTATTTTGCACACTCCCTAAAGGGAATTTCAATACCCTCTAAGGAAATGGGCCTAACCGTGGGAGTTTTGCGATCTTTGCAGTACATGACTATTTCTGTCTTTGCAGGATTTACCCCAAGACCATTATCTTTCGCCCATTTCTCAGTCATCCGGAGGGCTCTCTGTATAATATCTCTAACTGTTGATGGGAATTTTGCCCTGACTGCTAGCGCCACATCATCTGCGTATGCCACCACTTGTATCCTTTCTTTTTCTAGGGAAACCAGAAGGTCGTTTATAGCAACATTCCAAAGAAGAGGTGGTAGAACTCCTCCTTGAGGAGTGCCTCTGTTCACATACCTTTGTATGTTTGCCTGTCCTAGTGTGGCTGAAATGCGTCTCTTCCTTAGAAGTTCGTCTAACAACCTAAGTATACCTGGATCAACATTCAGAGTTGTCAGTCCATTTAATATCGAGCTCGGATGGACGTTATTGAACGCCCCTTCGATGTCTAGAAATGCCACGATTGTGTATTCTTTGACAGATAGTGAGCTTTCAATAAAGCTGACTAGTTCATGTAATGCGGTCTCAGTAGACCTGCCTTTCGAGTATGCATGTTGTCGTTTCGAGAGCAAACTTGAATCGACGCTAGTTCTAAGATAAATATCTATCATCCTCTCCAGAGTCTTAAGTAGGAATGATGATAAGCTGATTGGTCGGAAATCCTTCGCATTCGAGTGAGAGGCTTTTCCCGCTTTAGGTATGAAAACGACTTTTGATTCTCTCCACTTTCGTGGAATATATGCTAAGTTGATACATCCTATATATATCGCCGACAACCAGGGGATAATTCTGTCAGCCACCGCTTTTAACTCCGCCGGAGTAATTCCATCAGGTCCGGGGGATTTGAATGATCCAAAGCTATTTAACGCCCATTTTATTCTAGATTCTGATACAATTTCCTCGATAGGAAACGACCGCTGAGCCACTGTGGCACCGCCAGTGCATGGTTCAACCGTCTGATTTCCGGGAAAATGTGTGTCCAATAGTACCTCCACCGTCTCCTCACTGGACGTTGTCCAATTGCCCTCCGATGTTTTAATGAAACCTGGAGCGGAGCTCGTGGATGCTAGCACCTTCCGTAGTCTGGAAGCCTCGGACGTATTCTCAATGCTGTTGCAGTAATCATTCCAAGAGTTATGCTGAGCCTTTCTCAGTTCTCGCTTGTATCCTCTCAGATTCTTCTTGTAAGCGTCCCAATCCACAGGAGCTCTGGTGGACTTTGCTTTGTTAAAGAGCTTCCTGCACGATTTCCTCATATTACCTAACTCCGTAGACCACCATGTTGGTCGATTTTTCCCCCTTGGCTTCCCTTTAGGGCATGCAGCTTTCAGTGAAATGTTGAAGGCCTTAGTAATCCTCTCCACTGCGTGTTCGATAACTTGCACAGTGCTCATATTTGTCTCTGGTATTTCCGGTATCATCATATTGAACGATTCCCTATACCTATTCCAGTCAGCTTTCCTAACATTTGGCGGAAATATGGTCTTGGTGGTATGAACATCAAATTTGAAACTGATGTAGTGATGATCTGAGAAGCTGTGTTCACTTAAAACATGCCACTCAGATATCATTTCATTCAGTTCTTGCGAGGCCAAGGTGATGTCCAAAACCTCTTGCCTATTTTTAGTGACAAAGGTTGGGACATCTCCCTTGTTGCAAGCTACCAGATTAGTACGCAAAATAAACTCTATTAGCGACTCTCCCCTTGCATTAGTATCACTACTTCCCCATATACTATGATGCGCATTCGCATCGCATCCCATAATGAGTTTCGTCTTTGTTTTCAGTGACTCCTCACCTAAGGTCTTAACGGCACATGGAGGCATCTCCCTGTCATGTCCCATATAGACCGAAGATACCCAATATTTGCATTTGGCTATTTCTAAATTGGCAACGACAGTGTCTGCATTGCACATTGAAGGAAGCAGAAACAAGTTAAGCTCGTTTTTAGCAATTATACAGGCTCGAATTACATCATTACCAGTATACTGCAATAGTTTGAACCCCTGAGTACTTAATTCACATATTTTGTTTCTATAAACATATGGTTCTTGAATAAGAACTATGTCTATGTCCCCTTTCATCAGAACTTTTAAGGCAGCACATGCAGCCTTACAATGATGAAGATTTATCTGGAGGATAAATGATGAAGATTTATCCGTAGGACCATCGAGATTTTCAACAACCGTCACATCAGCCGCTTCAATCGAGTCATCAAGAATGTCCTCTTCAGAGATATCGGTGACTCTCGCAATAACCATAGGTTCAACTTTGGTGAGTTCTGAGGCAGTAGAAGCCTCCTCACGCATACGGTATCTATCCATGTCTTCAACTTTGGTATCTCCCTCGACTTCGCAAGAGGATCCGCTTACTTCTGATTCAGACATAGGCTTGTCCATTTCTGAATCCTTTAGCTGATCGTTTTTATACACCTTCATTTGGATATAATGAAAGCCATAACATACACGGCCCTGAGACTTTGCTAGATGTGGCAAAGACTGAGTGTTCAATATAAACACTGCATGCCGTCTTGGCCTATGAGGGATTACCTCCTTTTGATGCCGTTACCTTGGAAAAGGTTCGACTTGTCAAATTGTCGCCACCTGTCGACCCGTCTACAGGTCGACTAATTGGGCCTAACTCTTGGTCATTGCCCAAATTTATAACACCAGTCGATACCCGTCCACTGGGCCCTGAAGTTAGCAACCCAGTGGATGTCTTTGAATTTCTCTGCATGGTGGCCTAATATCCCACCACACTTGAAATTCGTAGTAGGTACTTATTACGATGATTTTATCCGCTATTAAAAAACACGTCCGTTCCGTTCGACGATTGAATACGTCTGTTCCGTTCGACGGTTGAATAATAATAGGTCGGATGGTATTGAAAATGGGCCATATCGGTCCACTTTTACGTATAGCCCCCATATAAAGGGACCCTCAGATTTGGCTTGTGGAGCCTCTAACAGAAGCATATTTCATCCGATCCGGCTGAAATTTGGTACATGGTATTGGTATATAGTCTCTAACAACCATGCAAAAATTGGTCCATAATTATATATAGCCCCCATATAAACCGATCCCCAGATTTGGCTTATGGAGCCTCTAAGAGAAGCATATTTCATCCGATCCGGCTGAAATTTGGTACATGATGCTGGTATATGGTCTCTAACAATCATGCAAAAATTGGTCCACATCGGTCCATGATTATATATAGCCCCCATATAAACCGATCCCCAGATTTGGCTTACGGAGCCTCAAAGAGAAGCAAATTTCATCCGATCTGGCTGAAAGTTGGTACATGATGTTGGTATATGGTCCTAACGACCATGCAAAAATTGGTCCACATCGGTCCATAATTATATATAGCCCCCATTTAACCGATCCCCAGATTTGGCTTGTGGAGCCTCTAAGAGAAGCATATTTCATCCGATCCGGCTGAAATTTTGTACATGGTGTTGGTATATGGTCTCTAACAACCATGCAAAAATTGGTCCATATCGGTCCTTAATTATATATAGCCCCCATATAAACCGATCCGCAGATTTGGCTTGTGGAGCCTCAAACAGAAGCAAATTGCATCCGATCCGGCTAAAATTTGGTACATGGTGTTGATATATGGACTGTAACAATCATGCAAAAATTGGTCCACATCGGTCCATAATTATATATAGCCCCCATATAAACCGATCTCCAGATTTGGCTTACGAAGCCTCAAAGAGAAGCAAATTGCATCCGATCCGGCTGAAATTTGGAACATGGTATTGGTATATGGTCTCTAGCAACCGTGCAAAAATTGGTCCATATCGGTCCATAATTATATATAGTCCCCATATAAAACGTTCTCCAGATTTGACCTCCGGAGCCTCTTGGAGGAGCAAAATTCATCCGATCCGGTCGCTAACAACCATACCGAAATTGGTCAAATCACACAAAACTTGAAACTAGAGCCAAAAATAATCTACCAAAATTTTTTATTTCTATAGAAAATTTTGTCAAAATTTTATTTCTATAGAAAATTTTGTCAAAATTTTATTTCTAGAGAAAATTTTGTTAAAATTTTATTCGGTTCATAATAAAATTTTCATCATTATCAAAATTTTATTTCTATAGAAAATTTTGTTCAAATTTTATTCGGTTCATAATCATGGTTGCCACTCGAGCCAAAAATAATCTACCAAGATTTTATTTCTATAGAAAATTTTTTCAAAAGTTTATTTCTATAGAAAATTTTGTTAAAATTTTATTTCTGTACACATTTTTGTCAAAATTTTCTTTCTATAGAAAATTTTGTGAGAATTTTTATTTCTATAGAAAATTTTGTGAAAATTTTATTTCTATAGAAAATTTTGTTAAAATTTTATTTCTGTAGAAAATTTTGTCAAAATTTTATGTCTACTTTGTCAAACTGAATTATATACGTATTGGATCGATCTTTTTCGATTTAATATATACCACGTATGGACTTACATACAATTTAGAAGATGGTGTTAGAAGGTTTTAAGATACCTTGCCATCGACAAGCGTTACCGCAACTTAACTGCCACTTGTGGGTGGCAGTGTTTAGAAGAAGTTTCTACGCAGTCCATGATGGAGGGTACATAAGCTTCGGCCTGGCCGAACTTACGGCCGTATATACTTGTTATTTTTTCGCTCTTTTCTTTCTAAACAAATTATATCTCGAGTTAAAAATGTCCGATTATATCGTTGTTATTACTTAAATGAAAGGTATTAAGATGACGAATAATCGTGTATAATTGGATCTGTGATAAGTTAGGTGGTTCAAAAAATTTACAAAGGGCCTTTACCGCCAGAAAAGTATAAACCATTGAAAAAACGTCTGGAAGAGAAGTTCATGATCGTATAAATGATACACTAACGTAAGTAATAAGATCAACTAGAAGAAAAACGACCGAAAAATATCGTTCCATAAAATTTTTTTTTAATTTTTTTCGAATTCAGCTGATCAAAATACATAAGAAAAGTTACCTTTCATTAAGTGTACATTAATTATTTATTTTTTCTGTAAACTAGTGTTATTGTGTGAAATAATAAAATTTACTTGCTTCAGTAAAAAAATCCTAAACTGAAAGCAGTTTACCAATAGTGTTTTCTTCGCGGGGTATACGAATTTACTACTGAACAAGAAAATTTTATTCACTGATAACAAAGCATTCGTAAAAATGAACAAAAACTAAAACCAAATTTAGTAAAATTTCGTATAAAATGATAACTCTGACTTCCTTTATTATAGAAAGCTTATCACATAGAAAAAATTTCCGTAGTTAAACTAACGCTAAGTTTAACTTATTTTTATTGGAAAAATATTATTTGCTTGTAGTAAAATTTTATTTTTATCGAAATTTTCCACAGCTTAATGAAATCTTACTTTTTTTAAGTATGTCTCAAAAATTTTATGAACTAAACGTGAGTATAAAGTTCAATGACCGTACACATAAGATCAATAGGAACTAAAGCAAAAGAAGATTTTCGTACGATTCCCAAAAATAGTAAGAAGGAACTACTGTCATTGGCGCCAAACCATGACCATTTTAACCAGGTCATGATTTGGCGCCAATGATTTTCTTCTTTAATTTAATTTTTTAATTTTTTCTTCTATGAGATGATGTAATTTCGTGAACTGCAGTTAAAAAGTACAACAGGGCATTAACATTTCCTGGTTTTAACAACGCTTTGTGGAAATCTCAAAATGTGGAGTAAAATTTAGTTCAATTTTCGTGCGAGGTAGTTCATTTTTCTTATAAAACAGTTCACTTTTTTTTGGTGCATACATACGAATAACACTTAGCATAGAAAAGTATTTCAGTTCATTCGTACTAAGAAGTATTCAAGCCTTTTAAAACTTAAGGAGACACACTTGCGACAAGTTACAAATAATACTTTTACCCCCATTTTCATAAAGCTCCGTTAGTGGTACGTTAGCTAACGAAATTTTAAACCGTACTATCGACATATCTGTCATCTTGCCTATATATTTCATATGACAGTTAACCGCTTAAATTATTATTATTTTTTTCATTTTTTCATTTTATTGAGTACCTACACAACAAGATTAAATAAATTACAGTGCAGGATTATAAATGTTAAAACATCTCCGATTAATAATAAGTACAATAATTAAATTTAAAGATAAAAAGAGAATAAATTAAAATTAGAATAAATAAAAATTGTATTAATAATAATAGAAAAAAAAAATATATATAGAAATTACTTTTAATATTCAATTGCATTGTATTATTGATGATTGAAATTGAAATTGTGATACTATATTATTGAAATTGAAATTGTGATACTATATATATATATTATTTTTAATGATAAATATTCTAATTTTGAAATAAATTTTGAATATTCTTCTTAAAAGATGATGCGTTGCTGATGCATTGTATTTCGGGTGGTAGAGTGTTCCAGAGACGTATTGTGCCAATAAAGAACTGCCATTCGGATACAAGACTTGTCCTTATAAAGGGTATTATATTCCTATTTCTATCAGATCTGGTAAACCGAATTTTATCATAGAGATAGCAGGGTTCCCGTTTGTAAATCAATTTAGGTAGAAATAGTAACGACTTGACATTACACACAGAAAACAAATTTGTTGTGACAACCAATTCTTTTGCCAACCAAATTATTCGGTCCCATCTACTACCAGAATATAACTGACAAAATTTGTCAAAGCAACCAACTGAAGTCTTGCACAACAGTATATCAAATTGTTTGGATAACTAAAATTTGGGCACATTATAAGTCTAATTGGTAATCCCAACCAATAAGATTTTATTCGTTTGTTGAAACAACTACTTATTATTTTCGGACAACCAATGCTTGAGAAATTAAAGAAACCATTTGGTGAATTAATTTTAGTCTGTATTTAATTTTAATACATATTAATATGTTTATTGACTATTAACGTAAAAAAACATCGTCATCTTTAGAACCTTTTATGAACTGCAAAAGAAACTCCATGAGATAGCAAGAGTTGCGAAATCTACACAATTTTCAGGTCCAAGGAGGTCAAAATATTTTTTTTTAAATTTCTGGAAGAAAAGCAGACATAATATAAAAACAAATTGCGTTAACGTTAAAAAATGTACCTTTGATCGTGTTCTATTGGCAAAGTTTGTCTAATAGAACACGCCTTGCATGATTACATATGTCATTCGATTTGAGTGGCAGTACCCCAATATACCCAAAACCCCAACAGAGATTAAAAACTGAATGGAAATGATGCAGATACTGCTGATGCTCCACTCACAATTACCCGATCGTGACTCACGCATGGACCTTGAAATGTTGTTATGTCTTTGCACCAGAATCTTTCTTCAGTTCTGATCGATTTTAAGTTCGATGGCGAGGTAGCCATTCACATCCTCGGAAATCGTCACATTTGTTAAAATATCTCTAGTAGGGAAGAACGTAAGTGAGTGAGTGATATTAATTTCATTTGATGATTATGTTACTTACCACTTAAGAATGCAGCTACCGAATTAAAAAGAATATATACCTAATTCACAGAAAGTCTTTATGGCCAGAATTTTCTCTAATATTGGGTACTCGACATGAAAAATTTGAATTGTATTGAAATTTTGAGAATTTAGAGTTTATAATTAATGAAATCAAACAACAACTTATTTGTTGTCATATTTATGTAGTCCATAGCAACAAATTCCTTTATAACTATACAATTTGTTAACACAACCAACTTATTGGCTAGGCGGACTTTCAGTTGGGTTTGGTGACACATTGGCAAAACAAATCAGTTATCACAACAGGGTGGAATAAATTGAAATGGTTAGTTACTTCAATGTATAAATAACGACCAATATTTGGTCATGTGTACCAACTTTTGGTCACACCACCGTTATATTGATTATATAAACTATCAAACAAGAGAAATAACTAACAATTATTCCACACAATTAAAAATTGTGGGTCTCCACTATCAAACTGTTGTCCTAATCGAATTCCAACCAATCATTTCTCTGGGTGTAAGCAGGGTATTAAAACTAAAGCCAAAGAGGGAGTTTGTAACATGCGAAACATGATCGGTCCTGCGTAACCCATACACATAACGAACTATACTATTGAATGCCACGTTAAGTCTATTTTTACTCACGGAGTCACAATTCGCGAAGAGTTCAGATCCGTAAATTAAACCCGGTAACAAAAGACTTTTCGCCAGGAGAAGTCGAATATTGACTGGTGTGTAGGAATGAGTAACCCATAAAGCACGTAGTTTTGCATATGTTTGTCCAACGGCTGTGTTTACATGACTTGACCAACTCAATGTGCTATTGAATACTGCTCCAAGATTCTTAGCACTAGTGACTACATCGATTTTTTGACCATTCAACATAATGTCAGCATTGGACAAAGAGAACCTTCTATTCTTGTGTATAATCAAACATTTAGACTTTTGTGGATTTAGTAGCAGACCATTTGCTGTTGCCCATCGAAACACACGATCAAGGTCGTGGTTAAGTTTCCCCAAACACTCACTAGTATCACCTACCGGACTACTTAAAAAGATTTGTATGTCGTCTGCATACATAAGTATCTGACTATGGACTATTTCTAGAGGGAGGTCATTTGCGTACATGCAAAATAATAGAGGTCCAATTATAGAACCCTGTGGAACCCCTTTCGTAACTGGTAATGGCAATGAATAAGTGCACTCACACAACTATGATCTATGCGGAAACCAGACTGCCTTTCAGATAACAAGTTACCGCGAAGAAGATAATCATATATCTGCTTATGTAAAATCTTTTCGAACACTTTAGAAACATAACACAAAATAGCACTGGGCCGTGACTCTGAATTAGATTTCGGTATAGGAATAATCTTTGCATGCTTCCATATCGTGGGATAAGTACTGGAGGTCAGAATTGTGTTAAATAAGTAGGTGAAAAGAGGTATAACTTGAGGGAGCAGTATTCGTATAAACCTGGGGTCCATTCCATCCAGACCAATAGCATTCGACTCAACCATGAAAAAACTCTCTATGATCTCATCTTGGGTAACGCACATGAACTCGAAATCGTTCCTCTCAGATAAGATTCCTCCTACGCCGTCATCCGTGTCGTAGAAGGATGTGTCCGTCGGAGGGGCAGGGATATTAGTAAACATCTCGTTCAAGTCATTTGGATCACCTTGATAACCGCCCGATGACCTAGACTTCCCAACGCCAATATCATGTATAATTCTCCATTTTTCCCTGGAATCTAAAGCAGAATTGAAACGCATAGAGTAATATTCAGTCTTCGCCTTGATATTTCTGTTCGCTATTCTCCGCGCCGATCGATACTCCTCTAAGTCAAAGTTAACCGGAGAGAAGATATTTGCAATTTACTTCCTGTTAACTGGGAGTTAAAGCCTAACGGAGCTACGTGAAAATGGCCGTAACTAGAATAAGGCATGGCATTTTACTAATACTGTTTTCTTCGCGGGGTATAAGAATTTACTACTGAACAAGAAAATTTTATTCACTGATAACAAAGCATTCGTAAAAATGAACAAACACCGAACAAAAGCTAAAACCAAATTTAGTAAAATTTCTTATAAAATGATAACTCTGACTTCCTTTATTATAGAAAGCTTATCATACATACGAATAACACTTAGCATATAAAAATATTTCAGTTCATTCGAATTCAAGCCTTCCAATTCTATTTTATTAATCCAAATGCCTAAAAATTTGAGAACAATTCGAAAATAATTAGGCATTATATTTATTTTTGTCATTACAAGTAAGTCATTATAACTCAGCGCAATGTAATGCAACGTGTAATGACAGCTTTACTCCTGGTAATGCCAATTGTAATGAGATGTGGTTACCTACACACAAAAAATTTTTTTCTGATTCAATCACGAAATTAATTGATCCAATTAATTTTTAATTGAAATGTCTTCAATCACAGAAATGATAGTATCAATTAAAAAATTAATTGAAGGTCAATTAAAAAGTTAATTGATCCAATTAAAAAATTAATTAATACTATTATTTTTGTGATTGATTTTTGTTTCAATTAAAAAATTTGTTGAATCAATTAAATTTTTAATTGAATATTTTTTAAAACTCAATTAAAATTTTAATGGGAAATATGTTCGTGAAATTTTTTTGTGTGTAGTTTTTGCTGGGTATTTATTTGTTTTTATTTATTTATAAACTAATTCATTGTTTATTTGTATTTATAATGTCGTGCAAGCAAACGTCACATATTTTACACACTCTATTTTGGTTAAATTTCAACAATAAGTAATCATTCCATATTTACTTCGTGCCCATCAAATGTACAAACGCAGGCATCATGTAGCTGCAAATAAAAATAAATTATACCATATAGCAAAATGCAGAACAAAAACAGGTACATTTTTTTTTTTCAATTACACTTCCCTTTTTGTGTTCACATTAAACCACGTGTCACTTCTGAATAAATAAATTAACACAAAACACAGTAATTCCGTATTCTCCGTCTACAATCCAAGCAACAATCAACACATGACTTACGCGCAAAATAAAAATCGTATGTACCTGCTCAATGTTTTTATAACATTCTTTTCGCTCGAAAAAAATTTAAAAAATTAAATGGTCACGAAAACAATGTACATGGTCTTTATGGCCATGTAATGGTTCTAACATATCTACACGTAACCTATAAAAATACTCTTTTCCCTGCAAAAAAGTCAAAAAATTGAAAGGTCAGGTACGTGATTTTCCCACCATGTAATGGTCTCGAAGTCTATCATTTAAATAATAGAACATGTTTGCGGCATTTGAGAACCATTTAAATGCTTATTGCCAGCATAACTTTTTATCTGCTCGAAAATTATTTTTGCAAAGATAAAATACATGGTTTTTGTGACAATTGCATGCTGTAGATAAGCATTAAATGGATGCGGCAACCATGTCCAAACATGTTTTTTTCTGTGCATGTGCATTAATATTTTTATACCCTAAACCACATAGTGGTCAGGGTATAATAAGTTTGATCGGTCAAAAAATGTGCCCACCAGAAATATTGATTTTAGACCCCATAAAATATATACCGATCGACTCAGAATCACCTCCTGAGTCGATCTAGCGCTTGGTGTCCGTCCGTCCGTCTGTCCATGTATATGTTGTTCACAGGATTCCGGTCGCAATTATTAACCGATTTTAATGAAATTTGGTACAGGGAGACTTTTGGGCACAAGAACGAACGCTATTGAATTTGGAAGAAATCGGATCAAATTTAGATATAGCTCCCAT
The DNA here is from genome assembly GCF_050003625.1 of Haematobia irritans. Classification (NCBI taxonomy): domain Eukaryota; kingdom Metazoa; phylum Arthropoda; class Insecta; order Diptera; family Muscidae; genus Haematobia; species Haematobia irritans. The sequence goes on from NC_134398.1 coordinate 88,527,170, forward strand.
ATATATGTATCGCCCGATATCGACAAATGGGGTCACGTTGCACTTTTTTACAAACCGATCATCGTCAAATTTAGCACAAAATAATCTTCTGCATCACCCTTTAAGTCTGCAAAATTTCATCGAAATCGGTTCAGATTTAGATATAGCTTCCATATATATGTATCGCCCGATTTTGCCAAATTAGGTCATAAAACGCTTATTTATCAACCGATCTTAATCAAAGTTGGCTAAATGTTATCTTATAACTATATGTGCAAAAAATAATCGAAATCGGTTCAGATTTAGCTATAGCTCCCATATATATGTACCGCCCGATTTTTCTAAATTTGGCCATAAAACCCTTATTTATCAACCGATCTTACTCAAGGTTGGCTAAATCTAATCTTCTATAGCACTTACTATATGTGCAAAAAATCATCGAAATCGGTTCAGATTGAGATATAGCTCCCATATATATGTACAGTCCGATTTTCCCAAATTTGGCCATATAACCCTTATTTATTATCCGATCTTACTTAAAGTTGACTAGATCCAGTCCTCTGTAGTACTAACGGTATGTTCATCGAAATCGGTTCAGATTTGGATATAGCTCCCATATATGTATCGCCCGATTTTGAAAAATTTGCCCCTAATAACCTTATGTTTGACCATAGAGGACTCATTTCATAACTGATCTTACTCAAGTTTTGCACAAGGTAACCTTTTGTGGTATTAATCAAACCCGCAAAATATTATGCAAATTGGTTCAGATTTACACATAGCTTCCACATATATGCATCGTTCGATTTTCCCAAATTTGGCCATAATACTCTTAATTAGTAACCAATGTTACTAAAATTTCAAATTTTGATGTACTAGCCGATCGTATTTATACGTAGTTGTAGCTCTTACATAAGAATATTGCTCGATTTTTACAAATTTGGATTTATTACCCACACTAATTGAGCGATTTTTTTCTTTTTTAATAATGGGCTCAATATTAGTTGCATACTAACTCCGTAGGTGCAATATTAACTACAGCCAGTGTTGCTAGAAGTAGGGGAAATTCCCGATATGTAGGTATTTTTCTAATATTTAGCATCTTGTAGGGACGTAGGGCCACAATGTAGGGAAATTTTCACTCAACACAATTTGTAATAATTTTTACATTTTGGTGGAGGAAATTAGAAGCCGGCAAGCCGGCAATGTATGGTAACAACATTTACCACTCGTGCCAAAAAAAAATCTAACAAAATTTGAAGATTACCACAAATTTACCAAACAAATATTTCTATAGAAATTTTTGTCAAAACTTTATTCCTGTAGAAAATTTTGTCAAAATTTTATTTCTACAGAAAATTTTGTCAAAATTGTATTTATATAGAATTTTTTTTTTTCAAAATATTATTTCTATAAAAACTTTCTCAAAACTTTATTTCTATGGATTTTTTTTTTCAAAATTTTGTTTCTATAGAATTTATTATCAAAATTTTATTTCTATAGAAAATTTTCTCCAAAAAAATTGTTTATAGAAACTTTTTCCAAAATTTTATTTGAATAGAGATTTAACAAAAAAAATTAACTATTTTTGGTAGAATTCTACCAACTGTGGCAACCGTGGTGGTAATACAAATTTATTTTCTAGGTTATATATGTTGCATTTTCATGTTTTAAGATAATAAAGTACTTACAACCATTTTTGTTTTGTAAAATTTGTTTAAATTTAACGAAAATATTGTAGGGAAAATTGTTTGGGAATGTATGAGAAAGTAGGGAACTTTTTTGTCCTTGTAGGGTAAACCGAACATTTTCCCTGGCAACACTGACTATGAGCTATAGTCAGATTGAGACAAAGCACCCATAAACATGTACCCGTTAGTTTTCTTAAATATGCAACTGCGGTTTATCTCCCAGACCTATATCAATGTTACCCCACAAATGCTTATGAATACTAATTCAGTAAGGGTGGTTTAGGGTATGATATAGTCGGCCCCGCCCGACTTTCTACTTTACTTAGTTGTTTGTTTATATATTTAGTTAAAAATATGATTAATGAAAATAACACAAAATTAATTTCAATTCAAAATATCTATGTACACATATAAAAAACAACAAATATGATTAAAAAAAAAACATCTATATATTTGTAATTAAAATTCAATTCCTCTTGCGGCTTTCCATATCCACTACACTGAATAGAATCTACAAATCTTAGAGTTTATTAGAATTCACGTACAAACGAATGCCAGATTAAAAATCCTAATTATAACATATACTTCAAAGTAAAACATGTCATGTCGTTCCAAATACTCACTTAATTTAAAGACAATTTCATTTATTCAAAATGTTTTTCTTTACTTTAAGGAGGGACGCAAATTTCCAAGATTTGTGTCCTAAATTTAATGAAACAAATTTTTAAAGCAAAGATTATAAACTTTCTTTAAATAAAAATTTCGTTTTCAAAATAATTTCGTTTACAAAATAATTTTTTTTGATGTACATTTGATGGTGATGACTTATGTATTTTAATCTGTTGAATTCGAAAATGAAAGTTAAAATTTTTTATGCAACTGTTTTTGAGATATCACGTTATTTTTAATTTTTCGACATTTTTCATTAAACAAATTCTATCTCGAGCTGAATTATCCGATTATATAGTTGTTGGTACTTGAATGGAATATAGGTATATTGAGATGACGAAAAAACGCATTTTTGTGTGGGTGAGTGGCTCATAAGTGAATGATTTGGCACCGGATTTATTCACTCACTTACTTATAACTTTGTTAATTTTTGGTCGATTTTCTTTATCTTTACGTACACTGAAAAAAAAGCATACTCGGTTCCAAAGATTTTGTCTTTACTTTAAAAAATTTGGTATTGATTCCGAGCCAAAGAAGCGGAGAATACAAGTAAGGATACTTTTAAGACACAATTTTCTTTTAAATTTAGGTTTTGTGTACTTGCTTCTAGGAAGCAAATTTTAATTTTTCGCTTTCTCAGATTTTTTTCTTCATATGCTATCAAAGTCCTTTAAAAACGAGTTAAAGGCAACTTTATTTTCAAAATTAGGACTCGACTTCCAGTAGAAATTATGCTATGTTTGAAGTAAAAAAAAATAAAGTTTTGAAAAACATGTCCTATATTTGAACGATTTTTTGCTTTGTAGTCAAGATGCAAAATGACAACAAACTTAAAGACAATTTCATTAAATTTAAAGAATTTTTCTGAATTATTAAAGTCAAGTTGACCTTAGCCTATAAATTTTTTCTTTCAATACGACTTCATTGAAAAGTTTATCGACTTTTGGACAAGGAAAATAACTTTATTTTAGAGAAATGCGTCTTCTATGCTAAGTAAAATTTGTATTTGTATTTTAAAGACATGAAATTTTTGACCTCACGACAATATTTTTTTCAGTGTACATGATGAGAAATAATTTGTTTCCATGGTTTATACTTTTCTGGCGGCAGAGTCATTGTAAAAAAGGATTTTGTTGAAAATTTGCCCTATTCTCATCAATATACAGTGCACTCGCGGTAACGTGAACTCCGCATAACGTGAACATGCTTTTTCTTACACTGACTACTCCGTAACGCCGAAAAACATGAAATTTGACGTTAAAGGCAGATTCACAATGCCAAATACAATTTCAAATACACTTACGGAATTTTTTACACTCATGGAAAAAAATCATGCACGGCGTGCTCATTTCAAAACGATTCGTTCATGAAAGTGAATCAACACACATGTGGTGTTAAACTGAGAACAGGCGGTGTCAATCTGGCAACGATAAAATGACACCATGCGTTGTCAAAACAACAACCAGAGTTCATGATCTGCAAACGTTAAGGTTACGACTTAATAAACAAAATTAAAAAAGATTTCCGCTAGCATGACTCGAACCTGCACCATACCCGTTAAAAGTCGCCTTAGCACCATTGCATCACCGAGGGAGTTGCCATAATAACGTCTAACGATTATTTTAAGACTTCTCATGGCCAAAGAAAAACGGATGCCGTTCATGAAATCGTGAACGCCCGTGGACGAAAATGTGAACATTCCGTTTAGATTTTTTGTAAACGTATCCGTTTCATTTTGTCACCGTCCTTTCACGACTATGGAACGTAATTTTTTCTATTAGTGTAGTGATCTAGTTTGGCTTTTTTCGTGAATTTTATTTATTAGTTGAAATTGCTTTATAATTCCATTCCCACTAATATTCTTCCGATCTCTTTTTTTTTAATTGTTCATGAAATTAAATTAAGTCTTTGATATTACTAATAACAAAAATAAAAGACTATCATGCTAGAACGTGTAAAACTCCCGAATATGGCTATGTTTTGTTCTGAAATTCGCTAACGTGAACATTTTCGCTAACGTGAACTCTCTTGGTTTTAATTAGTTCACGTTACCGCGAGTGCACTGTATTTTTAACCAAGTTACAAGTTTGTTCGTCATCTCAATACCTTGCATTGTGTGTTTCGAATATGATTTGTTTAATGAAAATGTACGGGATATCTGAAAAACTGTTCCCTAAAAAATTTTTAACCTTCGTTTTCGAATTCAGCAGATCAAAATACATTAGAAAAGTCACCTCTCATCAAGTGTACATTTTCAGGGTAAACTAGTGCAATCCTCCATATTAGGTCAGTATTTTTTCAGTTTGTGTGTGGACTGTGATTTTGTAATACCTTTGTCGGTATATCACAGAGAACACACGAAAATTGGATAAATGAGATCTGCATCCTAAATTTAAAAAAGCCTAGATTTAAAGTTAGGCACACGCAAAAAAATAATTCTTTCCTCCCAAACGAAATTTTAGACAAACAAAATTCGTTTCTCATTTGCTTTTCGCTGTAAGGAAGTGTATTTGGAAGAAAAGTATATACTTTTTGTGGTAAACAATTATTCTTTTCCAGGATGTAAAAACAATTTCATAAAGACAAACTAAAAAAAAAATCATTGTTTTCTAGCTAATTGCATTTTCCCTTACATCTTTCTCACATCCACGAGGTTTTTTAGTTATTAACACCTTTTCCTGTAATACCAACAATGTAGAAGAAATTATACGATTTTATAAATTTTTTTTTACCTTTCGCCTGGACGGAGAATCGAACCGCGGACCATGCACTTTGTAAGCCAACACACTAACCACTGAGCTATGTACCTGTTATGGTCATCAATACACCGAAAGAATTTTCTTCGTAAAAAGAACGAAAAATTTCGTTAAAAGTACGAAATTTGTCATTGTTTTACAACCAAAGAAACTTTTCATTAAAAGTACGAAATATTTCGTACTTTTTACGAAGAAAAGTTCTTCCACAATTTTCGTAGTTTGTAAGAAAAAAATTCGTACTTTTTATGAAGAATCTTCGTACTTTTTATGAAAAATCTTCGTACTTTTTATGAAACAAATTCGTTCTTTTTATGAAAATGTTTCGTACTTTTTATGAAAAATTTTCGTAGTTTTTATGAAAAATGTTCGTACTTTTTATGAAAAACTTTCGTACTTTTTTTTTTCAAAAATGTTCGAACTTTTAGAAAAAAAATTATAGTCGAAAGTGCATTTGGTTGTAGTTACAAGTGTGAAAAATGACATCACTACTTTACATCTTAAGTTTTTGAATAATTTTTAGTTTATTGCTTCACTTTTATTCATAGCGCGCTATCACCCAAATGAGAAGTAGCATAGACTTACATAAAAAAATAGAATAAATGAATACACTCAAAGACATTATAAAAGAGAACTTAATGCCGCGAACGGAAATTTTACAACTTCAATGAGACTTCTTCGTTATTTCAAAGAAAATGTTTCGTACTTTTTATGAAGAAATTTTAACGCAGAATGTTTCGTAAAATATTCGTAAAAACTTCTTCACAAAATTCATGAAATTTGAAGAAAGTTTCGTTAAAAGTACGAACTTTTTACGAAGAAAAGTTAATGTAGAATATTTCGTAAAAGTTTCGTATATTCGTAAAATGTTCTTCGTAAAATTTACGAAAATGAATGAAAATTTCGTTATTTTAATGAAGAATTCACGAAGAATAGTTAATGAAGAATTCTTCGTAAAATTAACGAAGAGAATTCTTTCGGTGTAGATAAATATCCATATAAGTTATATTTATATAGCATAGCTTGCGGCGCCCACGAACCGAATAAACAAAGTTTATTTAACAGAAATAAACATTTAGTTTGGCACCGTGGAGCAGTGGTTGCTACGTCCGACTAGCATGTCAAGGGTCGTGGGTTCGATCCCTGCTTCGACCAAAGTTTTTTTATTTTTGTTTTTTTTTTTTACATATATTCCAGATATGTTCGGAAGATTCCGAAAAAATGATCAACATTACATTGTATTATATTAAATTTTGAACTGTAAAATGTGTCTTATTAAAGACCTAAAGTCAGAAAAGAACAGTGTTTGATATAAACGAAATGGACTGTGTTGTTGTTCCAAAAATAACTTTTTTTATTGAAAAAATAAACATTTTGTAACAAGCGAATTTTTTCGGTGATAAAAGTTTAAAATTTTCGAAGCAATTCAAAAAACTCTAACAAAAGAAAAACGTTTTCGGTACATGTTTTCCAAACGTTTTTTTTTTTGCGTGTAGCTCCCTAAAAATGTTTTTGTTGTAAAAAAGCAGCATACTTACCTTCCATTAGCAATTAAAATCTAATTGCGCAATAAAAAGGGAAACTTCACGACTATTCTTCTAAGCAACAAAAAAATTATTAACTAAAATGTCTGAACATTTTTATTTACTTGTGGTTACTATGGTAAGACAAGTTTCTGTTTAATAAATTTGGATTTAAGTCAACACGCTCCCACTTCGTTTACCAGGGACCACCTACGGTACCAAATAACCTATTCATGTCCTAGTGGTACCCTTAATTTGTAGCCATAGCGGCCGTCCATTGTAGACGACATGTGGGTAAACCCATTTCGTTACCACATTATGTGCCTTTAACACTACACTTTTATTTGGATTATTTTTATATAACATCCCAAAAAGTCGTCGTACCTATCCCAGACCAAATTAAACATTTGGTGGATGTCAGATATAAAATGCGAAACTAACTGGAGAGTCTACGAACCAAATCCAGTAACTTATTCGTGGTAGAACCATGTCCCAACTATTCATACAAAAGAGAGAAATAGCACTGTTAGAAAAATATGATTTCATATGTTCCGATATAAACAAAATTTGTTTCGGGCAGAATTTTTAAACACAATATATTTAAGTGCAAAAATGTAATGTTCCTAAACTAGCATGAAATGTTTGGGACACATATGTTAATATGTTAGAATATATTATTTTTGGGACATGAATGTTTCATAAAAATAATATGTGTGAATGTAAACATATATAAATTTACAAATTTCGAATAAACACATATATGTTGTGATATTTTATTCAGAGAACGACAGAGAGAGGGAGAGAGAGAGAGTATATATAATTAAAAGAGAGCAATTTCTTGTGAAACAGCTGGTATGTTGTTTCGGAAAACTGTTTTATGAGTTCATTTGTTTTGGCTGTGCGCTTGGCATGTTAATAAGGCTTCGCCAAAAATTTGATACGCTAAGTCTAAATATTATTTAATTTGAATAGTAAAATGAGTATTCGGAGTAAAGAGAATAGACATTCGGAACCAAGACTTTTGAAAAAAAAAAACAACATGTTTTTTTGCTTTTAGAGCAGCATATTATGTATTTGGGGACATGTGTTTTGTTTATCATTTTGTCATTATGGGCACAATGTTTTTCTTGGTTCGTCAAAAGAAATCGGAACGTACGACGAGTAAGTCAAGATATTCAGACAAGGGATCTTCATAAAAAAATAACTAATGGGCACTATACTATTCTTAGAGTTGGGACAGTAAAATGAAAAAAGGGGAAACATTAAAAATTGTATAAACAAAGTTTAGTTCCTCTTTATTATTAACACACGCAAAGAAAAAAGCGTTTGCAAAACGTGTATCGAAAACGTTTTTCTTTTGTTAGAGTTTTTGAACTGCTTCGAAAATTTTAAACTTTTAGCACCAAAAAAATTCGTTTGTTACAAAATTTTTATTTTTTCAATAAAAAAAAGTTATTTTTGAAACAACAACACAGTCCATTTCGTTTATATCAAACACTGTTCTTTTCTGACTTTAGGTATTTAATAAGACACATTATACAGTTCAAAATTGAAAATACTACAATGTAATGTTGAACATTTTTTTCGGAATCTTCCGAACATATCTGGAATACATGTAAAAAAAACTTTGGTCGAAGCAGGGATCGAACCCATGACCCTTGGCATGCAAGTCGGACGTAGTAACCACTGCTCCACGGTGTCAAACTAAATGTTTGTTTCTGTTAAATAAACTTTGTTTATTCGGTTCGTGGGCGCCGTAAGCTATGCTATATAAATATAACTTATATGGATATTTATCTATTGATGACCATAACAGGTACATAGCCCAGTGGTTAGTGTGTTGGCTTACAAAGTGCATGGTCCGCGGTTCGATTTTCCGTCCAGGCCAAAGGTAAAAAAAAAAATTTTAAAATTTATAAAATCGTATAATTTCTTCTAAATACATTGTTGCTATTACAGGAAAAGGTGTTAATAACTAAAAAACCTCGTGGATGTGAGAAAGATGTAAGGGAAAATGCAATTAGCAAGAAAACAATGTTTTTTTTTTTTTTGAGTTTGTCTTTATGAAATTGTTTTTAACATCCTGGAAAAGAATAAACGTTTATCACAAAAAGTATATACTTTTCTTCCAAATACACTTCCTTACAGCGAAAAGCAAATGAGAAACGAACTTTGTTTGTCTAAAATTTCGTTTGGGAGGAAAGAATAATTTTTTTGCGTGCATAAGTAGTCCAAGAGGAGATGACGGACACTTTCAAAAATAATAGCGGGCATTCAGTTCGAGTTTGGCCGCTAAAATTATTTTTCATTTTAGCGGCAAAACTCGAATCTCTAAAAGCAGAATAACATAACTTTTTTGACCAATTGTATTATAACTTGGTGTGCAATGATCCAAAGAAACAAATGAAAAAGTTTATTTTCTTTAAAATGAATTATTAGAGAAATGTACACGTGAAAACATGACCATTTTATTTTAGAGCGCTAATGCCAACTTAATACTGGCCTTAAGGTAAAAATGAAATTAAGTACAAAATTATTCGTTAATAAAAATTCATATTTATAATACGATAAATTTTAAATGCATTTAAAATGGTGTTAAATATTGGTTAAAAAAAGTTCACGCCTAAATAAATGTAGTGCATATTGTAAAATTATTTATGTTTATACTCGGCTTCACGTTCTTCTTTTGTTAAAGTTTTTGACAAAAGAAGAACGTGAATTTCTTCGAAAATGTCAAACTTTTATACAAACATTCTATGGTACAAAATTGTTAGTTTTGCAATAAAAAAATAATAAAACCTCAGTCCATTTCGTTTATATTTTTGGAATATATGTAAAAATAAATGTAAAAAAATTGTGGGTTCATACCTTGCTCCGACAGTACGCCTTTGTTTTTTTTTTTTTACACATTTATATTTATACTAAAGGGTGATTTGTTAAGAGCTTGATAACTTTTTTTTTAAAAAAAACGCATAAAATTTGCAAAATCTCATCGGTTCTTTATTTGAAACGTTAGATTGGTCCATGACATTTACTTTTTGAAGATAATTTCATTTAAATGTTGACCGCGGCTGCGTCTTAGGTGGTCCATTCGGAAAGTCCAATTTTGGGCAACTTTTTCGAGCATTTCGGCCGGAATAGCCCGAATTTCTTCGGAAATGTTGTCTTCCAAAGCTGGAATAGTTGCTGGCTTATTTCTGTAGACTTTAGACTTGACGTAGCCCCACAAAAAATAGTCTAAAGGCGTCAAATCGCATGATCTTGGTGGCCAACTTACCGGTCCATTTCTTGAGATGAATTGTTCTCCGAAGTTTTCCCTCAAAATGGCCATAGAATCGCGAGCTGTGTGGCATGTAGCGCCATCTTGTTGAAACCACATGTCAACCAAGTTCAGTTCTTCCATTTTTGGCAACAAAAAGTTTGTTAGCATCGAACGATAGCGATCGCCATTCACCGTAACGTTGCGTCCAACAGCATCTTTGAAAAAATACGGTCCAATGATTCCACCAGCGTACAAACCACACCAAACAGTGCATTTTTCGGGATGCATGGGCAGTTCTTGAACTGCTTCTGGTTGCTCTTCACTCCAAATGCGGCAATTTTGCTTATTTACGTAGCCATTCAACCAGAAATAAGCCTCATCGCTGAACAAAATTTGTCGATAAAAAAGCGGATTTTCTGCCACTGATTTTGGTAATAAAATTCAATGATTTGCAAGCGTTACTCGTTAGTAAGTCTATTCATGATGAAATGTCAAAGCATACTGAGAATCTTTCTCTTTGACACCATGTCTGAAATCCCACGTGATCTGTCAAATACTAATGCATGAAAATCCTAACCTCAAAAGAATCACCCTTTATATTAAATTTTTATAATGAAACTTCGAAATGTGGGTTATTAAAGATTTACAGTCAGAAAAGAACAGTGCTTGATATAAACGAAATGTACTGAGCTTTTGAATAAAATATTATTTCCTTATGTTTTTTTCAAGCAATTTTGTAACAAAAAACAGTTTTTGGTATAAAAGTTTGAAATTTTGAAAGGAATTCAAAAACTCTATCAAAAGAAGAACGTGGAGTCGAGTATAAACTACTTATTTCAAAAATGTTCGCAAGAGTTCTAAAGGATGCTCGGCATTACATTCTACTATATTAAATTTTTAGTACGAAACCTCAAAATGTTCATATTTAAGACATAAAGGCAAAATGGAAAAGTGTTTGATATTTTACTTTAGAATAGAAATTATTTTTGTTAAATTAAAAATTTTTTGGTGATAAAGACTTAAACTTTTTGGAAGACATCAAAAAGTTGCAAGAAAAGAACAACGTTTACAATGCCCGTTATCCAAACCTTTGCGTTTAGCTTTAAATTTGCAAAATGAATAGACATTTAATTTTTTGGGTATCTACACCAATATAATTTCAAATTTATTTATTAATTTCATACCAATACAACAGGAATAAATTCTTAAAGCTACTATTGAATTATTCTGTGGTTAAATTTGATAGGTTACAATATATTATAATTATTATTGATTGTAACAGTTTTAGTTTTGGATATATATAAACTATATTAAAACAAAAAACAAAAGTAAATAAAACATAACAAGTATATACGGCCGTAAGTTCGGCCAGGCCGAAGCTTATGTACCCTCCATCATGGATTGCGTAGAAACTCCATCTAAACACTGCCATCCACAATCGAATTACTTAAGTTGCGGTAACGCTTGCCGATGGCAAGGTATCTTAAAACCTTCTAACACCATCTTCTAAATTGTATGTAAGCCCATACGTGGTATATATTAAATCAAAAAAGATCGATCCAATACGTATATAATTCAGTTTGACATAGTAGACATAAAATTTTGACAAAATTTTCTACAGGAATAAAATTTTAACAAAATTTTCTATAGAAATAAAATTTTCACAAAATTTTCTACATAAATAAAAATTTGACAAAATTTTCTATTGAAAGAAAATGTTGACAAAAATTTCTACAGAAATAAAATTTTAACAAAATTTTCTATAGAAATAAACTTTTGACAAAATTTTCTATAGAAATAAAATCTTGGTAGATTATTTTTGGCTCGAGTGGCAACCATGATTATGAACCGAATAAAATTTGAACAAAATTTTATATAGAAATAAAATTTTGACAATGATGAAAATTTTATTATGAACCGAATAAAATTTTAGCAAAATTTTCTCTAGAAATAAAATTTTGACAAAATTTTCTATAGAAATAAAATTTTGACAAAATTTTCTATAGAAATAAAATTTTGGTAGATTATTTTTGGCTCTAGTGGCAACCATGATTATGAACCGATATGGACCAATTTTTGTGTGATTGGACCAATTTTGGTATAATTTGAACCGGATCGGATGAATTTTGCTCCTCCAAGAGGCTCCGGAGGTCAAATCTGGAGAATGTTTTATATGGGGGCTATATATAATTATGGACCGATATGGACCAATTCTGGCACGGTTGTTAAAGATCATATACTAACACCATGTTCCAAATTACAACCGGATTGGATGAAATTTGCTTCTCTTGGAAACTTCGCAAGCCAAATCTGGGGATCGGTTTAAATATAATTATGGACCGATGTGGACCAATTTTTGCAGGGTTATTAGAGACCATATACCAATATCGTGTACCAAATTTCAGTCGGATCGGATGAAATATGCTTCTCTTCGTAAAAAGAACGAAAAATTTCGTTAAAAGTACGAAATTTGTCATTGTTTTACAACCAAAGAAACTTTTCAGTAAAAGTACGAAATATTTCGTACTTTTTACGAAGAAAAGTTCTTCCAAAATTTTCGTAGTTTGTAAGAAAAAAATTCGTACTTTTTATGAAGAATCTTCGTACTTTTTATGAAAAATCTTCGTACTTTTTATGAAACAATTTCGTTCTTTTTATGAAAATGTTTCGTACTTTTTTCTGAAAAATGTTCGAACTTTTAGAAAAAAAATTTATAGTCGAAAGTGCATTTGGTTGTAGTTGCAAGTGTGAAAAATGACATCACTACTTTACATCTTAAGTTTTTGAATAATTTTTAGTTTTATTGCTTCACTTTTATTCATAGCGCGCTATCACCCAAATGAGAAGTAGCATAGACTTGCATAAAAAATAGAATAAAGGAATACACTCAAGCACATTATAAAAGACAATTTAATGCCGCTAACGGAAATTTTACAACTTCAATGAAACTTCTTCGTTATTTCAAAGAAAATGTTTCGTACTTTTTATGAAGAAATTTTAACGCAGAATGTTTCGTAAAATATTCGTAAAAACTTCTTCACAAAATTCATGAAATATGAAGAAATTTTCGTTAAAAGTACGAACTTTGTACGAAGAAAAGTTAATGTAGAACGTTTCGTAGAAGTTTCGTATATTCGTAAAATGTTCTTCGTAAATTTTACGAAAATGAATGAAAATTTCGTTATTTTAATGAAGAATTCAGGAAGAATAGTTAATGAAGAATTCTTCGTAAAGTTAACGAAGAGAATTCTTTCTGTGTAGAGGCTCCACAAGCCAAATCTGGGGATCGGTTTATATGGGGGCTATATATAATTATGGACCAATGTGGACCAATTTTTGCATGGTTGTTAGAGATCATATACCAACACCATGTACCAAATTTCAGCCGGATCGGATGAAATATGCTTCTCTTAGAGGCTCCACAAGCCAAATCTGGGGATCGGTTTATATGGGGGCTATATATAATTAAGGACCGATATGGACCAATTTTTGCATGGTTGTTAGAGACCATATACCAACATCATGTACCAAATTTCAGCCGGATCGGATGAAATTTTCTTCAGTTTGAGGCTCCGCAAGCCAAATCTGGGGATCGGTTTATATGGGGGCTATATATAATTATGGACCGATGTGAACCATTTTTTGCATGGTTGTTAGAGACCATATACCAACACCATGTACCAAATTTCAGCCGGATCGGATGAAATTTGCTTCTCTTTTAGGCTCCACAAGCCAAATCTGGAGATTGGTTTATATGGGGGCTATATATATAATTATGGACCGATGTGGACCAATTTTTGCATGGTTGTTAGAGACCATATACCAACTCCATATACCAAATTTTAGCCGGATCGGATGAAATATGCTTCTGTTAGAGGCTCCACAAGCCAAATCTGAGGGTCCCTTTATATGGGGGCTATACGTAAAAGTGGACCGCTATGGCCCATTTCCAATACCATCCGACCTACATCGATAACAACTACTTGTGCCAAGTTTCAAGTCGATAGCTTGTTTCGTTCGGAAGTTAGCGTGATTTCAACAGACGGACGGACGGACGGACATGCTTAGATCGACTCAGAATTTCACCACGACCCAGAATATATATACTTTATGGGGTCTTAGAGCAATATTTCGATGTGTTACAAACGGAATGACAAAGTTAATATACCCCCATCCTATGATGGAGGGTATAATAATATTTTTTTCCAATGAAAACTACAAGACCGTTACCTAACGAGGTTGTCTTTAACAAAATGAATTTTTGCGTATTTAGTGACATTTTTTATATCATCGTTAATGAAAAAAATATTCTCCCGTAAATGAATGCAATTTAAAGAAGAACGCGCGTATTACTGCTGGCATGTATGAAAACGTTTCTTCTTTGTTCTGTGGAGACGATTGATTCATAGTTGCTATGCTTAGTCTCTCTCCATTGATAAATTTGAGTTTCTAAGCGAGAGAATCAATCCGCGCTTTCCTCGTGCAAGGGAGCCACCGTGGTGCAATGGTTAGCATGCCCGCCTTGCATACACAAGGTCGTGGGTTCGATTCCTGCTTCGACCGAACACAAAAAGTTTTTCAGCCGTGGTTTATCCCACCTCAGTAGTGCTGGTGACATTTCGTGCAAACTCCAGTGTTAAAAAAGAATTTGGGAGAATGATTTGACTGTTGCCCAATTCTCAAAAAAAAAATTGTTTCTCCCCGGGACACAGAAATTTCCTTGGTCGAATGGTACCGGTGGGGGACACTGATAGAGTTTGGATGGACTCCAATCTAGTATCATGTGGCCAGAAAAATTCGTCTCTTCAGAAAAAATAAATAATTTAGTTTTCTTCTAAAAAAAATTCACAAAATCTGATTCAAAGTAAATTTTACTTACAAACAGCTGATTTTGTAATATAAAATGAGAGAAATCCCATATATATTTTTGTACTGGATGGCGGAGTTTATTTCAGATAAAATTGGCTTTATTAATACAAGCTTTCTGTACGTACGAGTATTCACGGCTTCAGTGGTTAGCAAAATAGGAAATGCTGTCGAGCGCATGTCAGCCGAGAAATCGATATCTCGTAAAGAGAACAATCATAAAAATTCTATATAGAGTCGATGGTACGATTTGGATTCGTAAACCAGAATGTACGATTTTTTTTTACTTATAATTTGAGCTGTATGTGGGCAAAATAATTACTTTGGTTCAAAATCAATGATTATAGTAGAAATATCCTTGCAAAGATCCAATTCAGATATTCTGTTGTGTTAAAATGAAAAAAAAAAAAAAAAAACTAAAAATTTTGCTTTCATAATGCTTGTTGTATAGACATTGGTGTAAAACCAACCCATTACATGTTTTCCTTAGCATGAGGTAAATCCGATGCATAATGAACTAAAATTTAATACTAAGTGACCTACATATTACCACAATTGCTAGTTGCCTGGACTAAATGCTTCTGTTTAAAGCCATCAGTGTTTTTGTTGTTTAGCAAGAGAAAGAAACATCGAGGCAGAGGGCATAAAATTAAATTAATGGTGTTTTCTTTTCTGAAAAAAGTGTTTTGCCTTCATTTTGTCTGTACAGGATACGCATTTTTAAAATGTTACCAGAAACCTAAACAAATTCTATCATTTCAGCGGGCAGAAAAGAATTCAAAGAAGGAAACAGGGCAATCGCAGCACTCTCGTTTGTTGGCAGTGCTGAAAATGCCCGTAATTTGCCTCTATGCGTGGCGCTATTTTCACAACAGAATTCGAAGCCTTTTCGCACTTTTGCCTGTTTTTTTAGAAAAGAACCTAAAGAGTAAATTTTCCGGGCAAAATGCAAAAAAAGTGTGCATTTTTTACAAGAAAAGAAAACGCCATAAGTCTTAAATTTTGTTACCGGCTCTGGAACAACCGAAACAAGGAGCAGACACTTTACATTACCCCTAATCTGGCAATTTGTTACGCTCTCCTTTTTTATTCCCATCTTTGTATTTTTCTCGTGTTTATTCGTCTAACATTACTTCAACGTGGTCTCCCTTCTTCTCTTTATTCGCATTTGCTGGGAAAATTGAACAACCGCCACATAGTTCCGCCATCCATCAAGGCCGTAAATCAGTTGGTGGGAGCGCCGGTCGAGCGAGAAGTCACACTGGAATGCATTGTGGAAGTCTACCCGAAACCTTTAAATGGCTGGTATCGTAATGAGGGTAAGTAGTTCGTGGCAAGATACTGAACTAGACAAAGTTCAATAAAATAAATATACACCTACACACACACACCCACAGACACACCCCCATTTAACCCCTTGCCTATACAGCCTATTCATTGACCCTAAACCAACATTTCAATGTCCACCATCCCTAGAAGATCCATCTTAAATTCGTATCATTTCGATTTTTGTTATATCACTAAGAGAATAACAGCTTATTCCTCTATGTGTGTATGTGTGTCTGTAGTTGTAATACCGCCACTATAACCAGAGATGCCAGATGTTTTGATTACTTCCAATTTTCATATAGCTATAAAATACATACTCATATATAAATGAACTCTATGGGTTTTCCACACAGAAAATGTAAACCTTTCTGTGGGAATAGTCAACTACTTCGTTAAAAAATTTAACTCGATGAATTTTTACAACTATGAATTTTTTTGAACAAAATTTCATAAAAAATTAAAAGCTATTAAAAACAAGTATATTCGACCAACCCGAATCTTATGAATCATGGTGGATATCTCGCTGCTTTCCGAACGAAACAACCGGTCGACTTGAAACTTAGCACAGATAGATTTGTCTTGCGGAGTCTCTTGGAAGAGCAAATTGCATCCAATCCGGTTTAATAATCCGGTTAAATATCGGCTCCCATATAAATCGATCTAAATTCTAATTCTAACGTAAAAATTATGCAACTTTTCAAGTAAAACTTATCTTTAAAGTAAAGCTTGGAAAGAATATCCCATTTTTTGATCGGTTTTTTGCTTTATAGCCAAGACGATTTCTTTAATTTTGAAGAATTTTTCCAAATTATTAAAGCTAAGTTGACCTTAGCCAATAAAAATTTTATTTAATGTAACGACACCAATTTTTAACCCCTAAATGCACAACAAAAAATGTGATTTTTTTTTTGCAAAAATAGTGGCTGTATCTTAAAAGATACAGTGCGCTCTAAACTAAGTTTTGGTTTACAAATAAATAATTAGAATTTTTATCTTTGGTAAATACACTTAAAAAAAAGGTTTACTTGGATCCAAAGATTTTGACCTTGGATTTTGGTATTGATTCCGATCCAAAGATGCGGCTTCTTTAAAATAAAGAAATTTTTACAGACCTACCTGGCTTTAAGTCTAGGATCAATAAGATTAAAATTGGATACAGATCTCATTCATCGAGTTTTTATTTTCTTTTTGCGATATATTAATAAAGGTATTTATGTACAAACAAATTTCAAAATCCAAATTGTGCCAGGTACTTCAAAGCAAAAACAGTTTTCTTAATGCTAAAAAAAAACTTTAAACCATATATGCAAATCCTTAAAATAAGTCTTAGCCTATACTTGAAGCGTTTTTATCTTAAATTTAAAAATTCAATATGTCAGTTGATTTAAAGACGATTTATTTAAATTAAAAATGTTTTTCTTTATTTTAAGGAAAATTTGCCTTACTTCAAATATCTACAACTTCAGCAGAGAGACGCAAATTTTAAAGATTTGTGTCCTAAATTTCATGAAAAAAATTTTTGAAGCAAGGATTATAAACTTTCTTTTAATTAAAATGTCATTGTTTTAAAGAATTTTATCCTTAGCATTGCGTAAATTTTTAGTCGTAAAATTTAAGTTGCATAATCTTCCATATTAGGTCAATATTTTTTTCAGTGTAACTTCCATTATTTTACTTGCATCATACTCTCTAGGTCTCTTTCTAAACACATATATGTTTATAGGCTATTTCTAAATTAATAGACATTTGCAACCAAGCATATTATATTTAGAAACATTTTATGTTCTAACATATTAACACCTACACAGAAAAAAATTTCCGTAGTTAAACTAACGCTAAATTTAACTTATTTTTATTGTAAAACAATTATTTGTTAGTAGTTAAATTTTATTACTTTTTGCGAAATTTTCCACAGCCCAATGGAATTTTCGTTTTTTTAAAGTATGTCTCAAATATTTTATGAACTAAACGTGAGTATAAAGTTCGATGACCGTACGTACGCATAAGTTCAATATGAACTAAAGCAAATGAAAATTTTCGTACGATTCCCAAAATTAGTAAGAATGAACTACTGTAGGGTTAAAATGGTCATGATTTGGCGCCAATGATTTTCTTCTTAACTTTTTGTTAATATTTTCTTCTATTAGAGGGTGTAATTTCGTGAACTGTAGTTAAAAAGTAAAACAGGGCATTATATTAAAACAGGGCATTAAAATTTAAAAACGCTTTGGGGAAATCTCAAAATGTGTAGCAAAATTTAGTTCAATTTTCGTACGAGTTAGTTTATTCTTCCTATAAAACAGTTTACTTTTTTTCGGTGTATGTCCCAAACATGTTATGCTAGTTTATGAACATTATATGCTTACACTTAAAAATATTGTGTTAAAAATTTGAAAAACATATGAAAAACAATCTTTTTCGTCCGCGTAGTTGCAGCGTATTTACATGACAAGATACAAAACATTCTTCATTAAAATCACAAAATTTTCATTGATTTTCATACATTTCTCCAAGTACTTTTTTACGAATATACGAAATATTCCATACCAGCTTTTCTTCGTAATAGGTTCCAACTTCTGCAGTACACAAGCAGTAGTTTGGTGGAAGAAATTCTGAAAATATGTATTCTTAGAGCAGAATGTGACCCTGTCGATAATTTATCATGTAGGCAACACATTAATAAAAACATTTTATGGCAACACTGCAAAAGTCAAGTAAAAATTTTATTATGTATTTCAAATGTTCTTTAATTCATTTTTGTTTGTATATTTTTTAATGTCGAAGTTGATGCATTTTTTTATGTTATTAATAAGAGTGCGGTTGGACATGGAAGACGATTTCGTGCCCGGAAGAAAATAAAAGAGGAATGTGTTTGTCTGTAACACATTTCTTTTTTATGCTCAAACAATTGCTCCAATTAAAAATGCAATCCAATTTAAAAAAATGTAATATAAACTTTTTGATTTTATTTCATTCAAAAAATTTAAACAAACTGTATATCAAAAAAGCATATGAACATAACATAGACCAAGCAAGATATACACGCACAGAAAAACCATGTTTGAACATGGTTGCCGCATCCATTTAATGCTTATCTAGAGCATGTAATTGTCTCGAAAACCATGTATTTTGTCTTTGTAAAAATAGTTTTCGAGTGGAGAAAAATGTATGGTGGCAATAAGAATTTGAATGGTTCTCAAATGCCGCAAACATGTTCTATCATTTAAATGATAGAATTTGAGACCATTGAATGGTCGGGAAAATCATGTACCTGACCATTCAATTTTTTTACTTTTTACAGGGAAAATACTATTTTTATAGGTTAAGTATAGATATGTCTAGAACCATTACATGGCCATAAAGACCATTTACATTTTTTTCGTTACCATTTAATTTTTTAACTTTTTTGCAGCGAAAAGAATTTTATAAAAATATTGAGCAGGTACACACGATTTTCATTTTGCGCGTCAGTCGTGTGTTGATTGTTTCTTGGAATAGACGCTGAATACTGATTTACTGTGTTTTGTGTTAATTTATTTATTCAGAAGTGGCACGTGGTTTTATGTGAGCACAAAAATGGAAAGTGCAATTGAAAAAATGTACCTGTTTTTGTTCTGCATTTTGCTATATGGATCATTTATTTTTATTTGCAGTTACGTGATGTCTGCGTTTGTACATTTGATGGGCACGATGTAAATATGGAATAATTATTTATTGTTGGAATTGAAATAAAATAGAGTGTTTAAAAATATATAATGTTTGCTTGAACGGCATTATAAAAACAAATCAACAATGAATTAGTTAATAAATAAATAAAAACAAACAAATAAAGTTAATTTTGTGTGTTCCTTTTCTCAAGTGGCGTCCTTTTTTCGACGATGAAAAAAGTTTTTTCATAAAGATCAAAACATTTTGTTGTGACCATGTTCTTTTAACTAGGAGAAAAACATTTTTAATGAATACCATAACATTTTAAATCGTGACCATTGTCTTTTCATTCGAACAAAATTCTTTTTATCAGTATAATAACACTTTAGACGAGGACAATTTTATTTTTCTTAGAACCATGTTCACTGAGCCAACATGGTTGCAGGTGAAAATGTTACATGGTTGCCGCAAAAATAGCTGCTATCATATTATTTTGCTCTTCGAATATGATTGTGACAATCATGTTTCTTCTCTGCGTGTAGATGCCTCAAATCTATTCACAGCGCTGCAGTTTGTTTGCACATCGTAAATGAGAAATTTTTAATTTGTTCTTAATTTGGTTGCCTTTCCTCTCCTTACAATATTTTGTAAAGTAATATACAATGCTGTACACCTGCACTTTTTTTAATGTAAATTAACGCGTTATCCAAAAATAAATTGAGTCACTTGACTGTTTTAAAAACTGTTTTACTTTTGAAGAAAATAACCACTTCAAAATCTTGCAATTCCAATGGACGGGATATGCGGTATCTGGTAACTCTGGTTCTTGCTCATCTAATTCCTTGTGTATAGTTGTATTCCACATTTTCTTTTATTTACTATTTAAATCAGTTGATTTCAATCTGATTTTGTGTGTGTATGTGTGTTTTCTTCAATGCTGCTATTACATTGACTTTGGCTACACCATAATCATCGCAATAACCATCTTTATCATCGCTTTACCCCTTTTTCAACGTCCACCTCGTCGACGCTACTCACCATCTCTTGTCAATGGCGTCACCATTAAAAGGAAACCTTAAGCTGCACAATGGCAACAAGTACAATATATCCGAGAGCATGATTAACATGTACACTTGGCATCTTAATCTGACAATACGTCATCTGACTAAAGCGGACTTTGGCGCTTACAGCTGCTCCAGTGTAAATGCCCTGGGCAAAAGCGAGGCTCGCATTCGGCTACAAGGTACGTATCTATGAAACTATTCTATATGTCTGTGTGTTTTTGTGTGTGTGGGGGATTGTCTCTAGCCCATGCCCTTCCAGATGGTCCGATTATGTTGCTCCTTAAAGTCATATTTAGTCAAGCCAATGAATTGTATTGGATTGAATTGATTTTGTGTGCTCTTCGCACCGAGTATCCTCGCCAAGAAAATCTTTCGTGTCGTCTTCCAAGAGCCGGTAAGTATGTGTGCGCACTAGAATACTCCTAACCAAGGACGTTATCTAGTGTCATCCATCCATTCTAATCATCTGCGATAAATCAATTGGAATTTCGGAAGGCTGTAAAGAGCAGAGCCATCCAGCAGCTCAGTGAACATTCCACATCAATTCCTGAGGTGGGGTGGGTGCAAGGCGTGATTCGAGGCAAATTGAAGTTTGTGACCATGTGAAAGCGTTCGTACATTTGTCTAAAACGGTTCAATTTGGTTTGTGTCGAACCCATTCACCGACAAGTCAATAATATCTTTTTATCACAGTTGTGCAGGGCCAAAGTTATTGCCACAGACTGCCAACTTTGGCTAAGAAGCGCATGAATTACCGTACCACAAGCAGTCGCCAGCCAGTTGGAGCTTGTAATAATAGCATAAAACAAGTGAATTTTGTTAGCCTAGTTTGTTAGTACAGTGCATCAAAAAAGGTTATCACCAAAAGCATCCAATCGAGTTTATTTAGAATACTTGTACTTGAAAATGAAATGAAGGCCATTTCTCAGGTAAATTCACGGGGCCCGCTAAAATGAGTTGCTAAAATTACCATTGCATAGTGAATAGAGCAAATGCGATACTGTTGGTGTTGAGTTTGTTTTAATCAATGAATTTCTAGGCCATTCGGCCAATTCTTCTTGGTAATGTCAAGTTCTTCGTAGATGATGGGCTTTGTGTGATTCCAAATAGGAAGAGGAATTTCCAGGCTTTGTCAATTATTAATCATAAATTAAGTGTTTCTGAATCAATGAATTCAATTGGAATGATTTGGAAAAAATCACCAAAAGTAAATTCGTTTTATTTACTGGAATATACTACAGAACACCATTGCACATCCGGGGTAATTCAACTTAACGAAGATTGAGAGAAAGTGTCCAGGAAATAATCAATCAAAATCTGATTGGCAAATTAGTTTAAGTTATATAGATTGAAATCTCACAGCCGTTTGATGAATGCTTGTGCCACACACAGAGAAATGATTGGTTGGAATTCGATTACGACAACTATTTGATAGTGGAGACTCACAATTTTTAATTGTGGGGAATAATTGTTAGTTATTTCTTTTGGTAGATAGTTTATATAACCAATATAATAGCGGTGTGGCCGAAAGTTGGTACACACGACCAAGTATTGGTCGTTATTTATATATTGAAGTAAGCAACCATTTCAATTTATTGCACCCCGTTGTGCTAACTGACTTCTTTTGCCAATATGCTTCCATGCCCAACTGAAGGTCTGTTTAACAACTAAGTTGGTTGTGTTAACAGATTTGATTGTTATAAAGGGAATTGGTTGCTATGGACTACATATACATATATAACAACAAATATATTGTGTTTTGCCTAATTAATTATCAACTTTAAATTCTTTAAATTTCAATTCAATATTTTGATGACGTTTACTCAAATTTAGAGAACATTCTGTCCATAAAGGATTGCTGTGAGTTATACATATACAGTGAATGGAAGACACAAATGGTCGTCTAACTTTTGTCCACATTTGGCAGGTGTCCAGTTAGAAAACCGTCCACGTTTAGTAGGTGCGCGTTTTCATAGTGGCCAAGTCTGAGAGATTTTTTGTATATTTTTAAATTGGGTAGCTGTATTCTTAAGTGGTAAGTAATTTAAACATCAAATTAAATTAATACTCCTCACTCTTTACCTTTTTCCCTCTTGGGATATCCCAACAAATGTGACGACTTCCGATGTAACGACAACATTTCATGATCCATGCCTGAGTTCAGAGTCACGCTGAAAATCGATCCGGTAATTATAAGTACCGCAACTGAAACATTTCCATTCAGTTCTAAGCTCTTTAGGTGTTTCGGATACATTGGCTTTACTTCTGCGACTCAAACCGAATGGTATATGTAATCATGCAAGGCGTGTACTTTTAGACAAATTTTGCCATCAGACCGCGATCATGCCAAATTGGATATTAACACAAAAATTTCGTTAGGTATTTTTTTCTTTCAGGCTTTAAAAGCAAAATATTTTGAGAACTGTCCACCAATAAGATTTATGAAATCGGAGATTCTTTCCCAGTTCACAAATATTGTACAGATGACGAATTTTTATTAGCTCAATAATCAATACAAAAAATATTAATATGTAATAAAATTAAATATAAATTAAACTTAATTCAAAGGAAGGTTTCTTAATTTCATAAGGTTGTCCCAAAAAATAATTAGTTGTTTTAACAAACGAATGAAATTTTATTGGTTGGGATTACCAATTAGAGTGTTAGTGTGCTCAAATTTTAGTTATCCAAACAATTTATGTATTGTTGTGCCAGACAAGAATTGGTTGCTCTAACAAATATTGTCGGTTATATTCTGATGGTAGATGGGACCAAATAAATCGGTTGGCAAAAAAATTGGTTGGCACAACAAATTTGTTTTCTGTGTGCATATTAGTATTAAAATTCTTTTCGCTATATTGCTCGTTGTATTGTTCTCGATTAATTTCATAAGTCGTGGTTATATTTTGAGACCAATCTTTTCTAAGCAAAGCTAATTGGTCCTCTCTCGCTACAGGAGACCGATCAACATTGTCAATGCGTTGTCAAAAAGGTAGTGAAAATGTTATTTTTGGAAATGATGCAAAATTGGCGTACATTTCGTAGTGTTAACGAATAATTATGTTGCTATAACGTAGCATTTTCGTTGTATTAACCCTCTAATGCCCAAGCCCGGCGTGCTTCATTTAATAAGGAAGCTTTTAGTAAAACACACCTTAAGACAACAAAAATGGGCAAAATAAAAAGAAAACTTATTTGAAACTATTCAAGAGGCTTTGCAGCATATGCTGAATTTTACCGTATAAATTTTTCTTGCTTAGTTCTCTTGCTTTTGTGTCGTTAACATTGAAAATTTAATCAGCTGGGAAAAAAATTGGGGCATTAGAGGGTTAACGAAAATTATTCGTTGTATGAATGAAACTTATTCATTGAATGGATGCAGCTTAGACGTTGAAAATCATTCATTGTCTGAATGAAAGACGAACGTTGTATTAATGAACCTAAACCTAACCCACTAATGTATTTGAGTGTAGTCATTGGTAGTGTATTATTTTTTGTTAAGATCTTAGAAATATAATTTATATAAAGTAGGAAGTAATACAATTTCTCCAATTTATTTGCCACTAAGGTTAATTCCGGTAATTGTTACACGTTTTCATCTGAAAGTTCACTTCCCAAAATTTACAACAAATTTCTTGCGAATATAAAAAAAAAATTAACTCACCCACGATCTATGTTTATAATTCACAACGAAACTCTAATGAGCCTGTGTACTCTTCAGCGAAAAGAACGTAAATGTTGTATAATACAAACGACCAAATGAAGGTTTGCCCATCAGACAATTTTTCAGTTGAACTTTTTACCGTTTCAAGATGCACACGGAAACATGTGCTTATTGTCATGTATACATGTGTATGTACACATTACAAAGACGCCAAACCAGCGGTACCAACTCTGACGATTTTTCGTCATTTTGACTATTTTTGATGGTAAATTTAGCCTCTGACGATTTGACGACGATTTTAAACAACGTAGTTATGAGTTGACGATTTTTTAAAATGCTCGACACAAGTGTTTTTTCTTTTAACGTTTTTCATGACGATTGGACGATTTTTCAAAGTGATGTAGTTATTAGTTGACGATTTTCATAAGTTGTAATTGAAACAAACTTTTTTAATCTCCTTCTCCAATGTAGAAAGAAATTTCAAAGCAATCAATAAACCTAAAACGTGTAATTCCTTTGAAACTTACAGCCTGTTTCTGTATGTCGAACGAGCTCTGTCGATCGACTGAGATGGAAACAAACAGCTGAATTTATAACCAAAAACAGCTGTATGCATTTCAGTCTATCGATAGAGTTCGTTCGACATACAGAAACAGGCTGTTAAACATTGCAAGGTATTCTTTTTGTCTAAAAACTATTTAAAGGTAAATAATTCTGATTGCTAAGAAGCCAGTTTAGTTAAATTCTATTTATTCATTTATTCATTACCGATAATAGAAATGATAATAAAAATTATACTCGAGCCAGTAATAAGGATTCAAATTCGCTTGGAGAATAGGAAATTATTCTTTCAAGAAAATTTTGTTAAACCATGTCCCAGCAAAAACTCTCATTACCCGGTAATCTTGTAGGTAAGCCTATTTAAAAATTAATAACCACTTATTAATTGGCATCGCTTCGGATTACATTTACATACGCATGTCCTAGAAGGAAAGTAAATCTCACCAGGCATACTTTCGGCCATAAAATAAGTAGTGCATTTAAAGCATATAATCACCTAATATGTAATGACTTATTCGTAGATACACCAAAGCTTGCAAAATAACCACTTATTGTCTCAGGCAACCAAATCTCGAAAATATTGATTTCTATCGCCGATTACAATGGATCGAAATATAGTGAGTGATGCTGTAATAGGAGAACTACTTGAATAGAAACGAATATTGTATAAATAAACAAAAAAATCTAAATAAGATGCAAATTAATTTCACACTTAAAATAGAAATAAATGTAGGTTGTTTAAGGGAGTTGGATTCCTGAATTACGTTATAATATATCCAATAGCCAATTCACATAAGGTTCAAAATCTACTAAAAGTGGATTTTAAGTCTCTTTTTTATAAGGAAAATGGCATTTGAAATTTAGTTTAAGCGCATTTTGGAAGTGTAATGTGAATGAGTTATAAGAAAGCATTTATTTAAAACATAATATAATAATGTCATTAAACACAATTATTATGAAATATTTGTGATAAAAATTTCTTAACGGAAAATTTTTCAGAATTACCGTTACATTACATATTATTTTTGATTTTTTATGTGAATAATTATACCTAATGGTACCATCATTTATTCTATTTTATTAATTCGTTAACTACAACTGCATACAATTTGAGAATAACAATTCGAAAATTACCGTGAAGTATTTATTTTTGTCATTACAAGTTAGTCATTATAACTCGCCGCAATGTAATGCAACGTGTAATGACAGCTTTACTCCTGGTAATGTCAATTGTAATGAGATGTGGTTACCTAGTTTTTGCTGGGGTAGTACATGTAGTCACAATCAGAAATATTACTTTAAATTAATTAAATGGTTAATTTAATTAATCTTCGTTTAAAGAAATGGAAACTAGATGACTTACGGCCATTTTCATGTATCTCCGTTAGACTTTAACCCCCAGTTAACAGAAAGTAAAGTCGAAATATCTTCTCTCCGGTTAACTTTAACTGAAATTTTTTTAGCAGTTAAGTTCCTAACTGGCAAATGGAATATATAGACAAGATGACAGACATGTCCATAGTACGGTTTAAAAGTTGGTTAGCTAACGTAGCACTAACGGAGCTTCCTGAAAATGGGGGTTAGTTAGAGAGTTAAACGGCATTATTTATTAGTCATGTTTTTGTTTGAATAAAACTTTTAATTTGTTTCTAAAACTTTTTTCGGCTGTTTTATGGGTGACGATTTTTTGTTTTGTAGGAATTGACGATTTTGACGAAAAATATTTTAAAAATTGACGATTTTCAGCCCAAAACAGTTGGCACCACTGCGCCACACACGTATTTGAGAGAGTATGGAGAGACGTATTAGAGAGAATATAGAGAGACAGAAATACTCAAAGTCCCATTCGTAGATACAAATTTTAAAATTATCGTTATATTAACGATCACATTCGTTTTATAAATAAAATTTTCAATTGCAGTTTGGGAGTATATAAAAGGACTGTTTTTTGAGGGCTAAAACTCTCAAAGTTTCTCTCTCTGTGCAACTGATTATAATTCCATCTTTGCAAAAAATTTATTCTAATTCTCGAAAAGCAAACAAAGTTTATATTCGTAATATTAACGAAACTTATTTCATTAATATAACGAAAGCAAAAATTTGTCTTTTTACGATTGATTTCATTGTATTAACGATCACTTTCGTTCTTATAACTAGAAATTTCGTTATATTAACGACAAATAATCAACGAAGTCCGTTCGTTAATAGTACGAAGCCTTTTTCTACCAGTGTATGAAGCGATGAACATGGGCTTGTCATAGGACGGATGTCCACCATTTCAACAGTCGTTGCACCGAATTGGCATCACTTCTTTAGGTGTGATTCGAATTCTGTGTTTTGGATGTGAATTAAAAAATTTTTTAATATTTTGTTAAATAAATCATTTTTATAATTTAATATGATTTTTAATGCATTTTTACGCTTGTCTGAAACGTTTGACCTAAAATATTTTAAAAAAATTGCACTTTTTGTAGATAGGAGCATTTTTTTTCGACAAAATTGTAATAATTTATACCATTTTATTAAGTTTTACCCTGTTTTTAACCTATTTGAAACACAAAGAGTTAAAATATCGATTTGGTCCATCCGATTTGGCTGAAATTTGGTACGTGGTGTTAGTATACGGTCTCTTACATATCGGTCCATAAATATATATAGCCCCATATAAACGGATCCCCAGATTTGACCTCCGAAGCCCGTTGGAGGATTTTCGACATTACATATAACTATAATAATTTTTTACAATGAAACTTCGAAATGTGGGTTATTAAAGATTTACAGTCAGAAAAGAACCGTGCTTGATATAAACGAAATGGAATCAGTTTTTGAATCAAATATTATTTTTTTATTGCAAAAATAAAAATTTTGTAACAAAAACACGTTTTTGGTATGAAAGTTTGAATTTTTCGAAGAAATTCAAAAACTCTTACAAAAGAAGAACGTGAAGTCGATTATATATATAAATATTTTTCCATTGAATCCTAACGATAACAATTCAAAAGCATATTACATTTAAATTCTAAACAATAATTTTACAACCAACATATAAATTTTTAATAACGAATAATTTTGTATTTAATTTCATTTTTACCTTTAAGGTCGGTATAAAGTTGGCATTATCGCACTAAAATGGTCATGATTTCATGGTTGCTTGTCTTTAATAACACATTATATTTAAATTCTAAACAATATTTTAAAACCAACACAAAAATTGAATGAACCATTTTAATTGCATTCAAAATTTATCGTATTTAGAAATACAAATAAATATGAATTTTTAATAGCGAATAATTTTGTACTTAATTTCATTTTTACCTTTAAGGTCGGTATAAAGTTGGCATTATCGCACTAATATGGTCATGTTTTCATGGTTACTTTTCTTTAATAACACTAGTTTACACTGGATATGTACATTTGATGAGAGGTGACTTTTCTTATGAATGATGTGCTGAATTCGATGAAAAATGTTAAAAAAAATTGAGATATTCCGTTATTTGTAGTTTTTCGCTCTTTTTATTAACTTTAATTTTAATGCAAACATAAAATGTATGTTTTAAATGCGTAAAAATATATATTAAAAAATTTATTCACGTAAACATACCATGTTGTAACACATTATTGCAAACGTAATATACTAGTTTTCAAACACAATATTCTTGTACCCACACATATTATGTTAAATTTTTTTGTCTCAAACATCTTATTTTTGTATCCAAACATATTAAATACACATTTTTCCTCCCTGTAATAATAAGTCCCCAGTCTAACAAAGAAAAACACATTTTTTTTGTCAAAATTCGTTTTTATTATTCAACATAGTTCCCTTCAAGAGCGATACAACGATTATAACGACCTTCCAATTTTTTGATACACTCAGAGAAGGAATATGATCACCTCAAACATGTTTCAAGAGCAAAATGTTATTTTTGGATGGTGACCATGTAACATGTTTGTCGCAAAACTGTCGTTTTCTCGCCAAACATAACATGCTTTCCGAAAACATATACATAATTTCCGAGAAAATAACATGGTTGCAGCGAACATGTTACATGGTCACCCTCCAAAAATAACATTTTGCTCTTGAAATATGTTTCAGGTGATCATATTCCTTCTCTGGGTGTACCATTTTGGTAGTACTCCTTCGGTTTTGCCTCAAAATAGGCCTCAGTTTCGGCGATCACCTCTTCATTGTAGCCAAATTTTTTCCCTGCGAGCATCCTTTTGAGATCTGAGAACAAGAAAAAGTCGTTGGGGGCCAGATCTGGAGAATACGGTGGGTGGGGAAGCAATTCGAAGCCCACTTCATGAATTTTTGCCATCGTTCTAAATGACTTGTGGCACGGTGCGTTGTCTTGGTGGAATATGGGCCGTTTTGCCACGAATTCGACCTTCAAACGCTCCAATAACGCCATATAATAGTCACTGTTGATGGTTTTTCCCTTCTCAAGATAATCGATAAAAATTATTCCATGCGTATCCCAAAAAACAGAGGCCATTACTTTGCCAGCGGACTTTTGAGTCTTTCCACGCTTTGGAGACGGTTCACCGGTCACTGTCCACTCAGCCGACTGTCGATTGGACTCAGGAGTGTAGTGATGGAGCCATGTCTCTTCCATTGTCACATATCGACGGAAAAACTCGGGGTGTATTACGAGTTAACAGCTGCAAACACCGCTCAGAATCATCAACACGTTGTTGTTTTTGGTCAAATGTGAGCTAGCGCGGCACCCATTTTGCGCAGAGCTTCCGCATATCCAAATATTGATGAATGATATGACCAACACGTTCCTTTGATATCTTTAAGGCCTCTGCTATATCGATCAACTTCATTTTACGGTCATTCAAAATCATTTTGTGGATTTTTTTTATGTTTTCGTCGGTAACCACCTCTTTCGGGCGTCCACTGCGTTTACCGTCCTCCGTGCTCATTTCACCACTCTTGAATTTTGCATACCAATCAATTATTGTTGATTTCCCTGGGGCATAGTCCGGAAACTCATTATCAAGCCAAGTTTTTGCTTCCACCGTATTTCTCCCCTTCAGAAAACAGTATTTTATCAAAACACGAAATTCCTTTTTTCCATTTTTTTTTTTCACAATAACAAAAGTTGCTTCACAAAAGACGCTCTATCTCACAAACTAATTGACTTACAGACGTAAAATTTCAAACACGAATCATTTGAAGGTTGGTATTATATAAAAATAATATGCATTTAATACTAGCGACGCCATCTATGTGTCAGACCGGGGACTTATCAGCCAACCTGTTATATTAATGTTATAAATCAATAATTCGGTTTATAAAATAGAAAAATAAACAAAAGTAAAATTCATTCTTGATTCGCCAAAAGTTTCCAAATTCTTTAAATCTTCTGCAGTTGCTGGAAGTATATAATTTAATCCTTTCACTTGTACACCCTCAAAAAAAATCGCTTCTCTAACATATGTTCCAAACATATTTTGCAGGAAGCACATATAAAGGGTGATTTGTTAAGAGCTTGATAACTTTTTTTTTTAAAAAAACGCATAAAATTTGCAAAATCTCATCGGTTCTTTATTTGAAACGTTAGATTGGTCCATGACATTTACTTTTTGAAGATAATTTCATTTAAATGTTGACCGCGGCTGCGTCTTAGGTGGTCCATTCGGAAAGTCCAATTTTGGGCAACTTTTTCGAGCATTTCGGCCGGAATAGCCCGAATTTCTTCGGAAATGTTGTCTTCCAAAGCTGGAATAGTTGCTGGCTTATTTCTGTAGACTTTAGACTTGACGTAGCCCCACAAAAAATAGTCTAAAGGCGTCAAATCGCATGATCTTGGTGGCCAACTTACCGGTCCATTTCTTGAGATGAATTGTTCTCCGAAGTTTTCCCTCAAAATGGCCATAGAATCGCGAGCTGTGTGGCATGTAGCGCCATCTTGTTGAAACCACATGTCAACCAAGTTCAGTTCTTCCATTTTTGGCAACAAAAAGTTTGTTAGCATCGAACGATAGCGATCGCCATTCACCGTAACGTTGCGTCCAACAGCATCTTTGAAAAAATACGGTCCAATGATTCCACCAGCGTACAAACCACACCAAACAGTGCATTTTTCGGGATGCATGGGCAGTTCTTGAACGGCTTCTGGTTGCTCTTCACTCCAAATGCGGCAATTTTGCTTATTTACGTAGCCATTCAACCAGAAATGAGCCTCATCGCTGAACAAAATTTGTCGATAAAAAAGCGGATTTTCTGCCACTGATTTTGGTAATAAAATTCAATGATTTGCAAGCGTTGCTCGTTAGTAAGTCTATTCATGATGAAATGTCAAAGCATACTGAGCATCTTTCTCTTTGACACCATGTCTGAAATCCCACGTGATCTGTCAAATACTAATGCATGAAAATCCTAACCTCAAAAGAATCACCCTTTATTATTGGATACTGCCGACACATTAATATGTTTGTTTTATGTGAGCATTTTATGGAAGCATTTTGAATCCAAAAATAGTATATGCTTGGAAGAATTCCTCAAAGAAGATTGTGCTCATTTCCTCAGATAATTTTCACTTCCACGAAATTTTTGTGTTCTTCGCATCTTTTTCTGTAATACAAATATGCTGTTTTTTCAAATGTCTATTCTCTTTATTCCGAATACTCTTTCTAATATTCAAATTAAATAATATTTACACTTAAGCATATTACATTTGTTGCCTTATCATGAAACAGTTTTCCGAAACTACATACAAGCGGTTTCACAGAAATTGCTCTCATTTCATTCTCGCTGTGTTATGTTGATATCTTTTTATTCCACCCTCCCGGTTTCCATCTCTATTTCTTTCTCTATACTAACTCTCTCTCTCTGTCGCTCTCTGAATAAAGTATCACAACATATATATGTTTACTCGAAATTTGTAAATTTATATATGTATACATTCACATATATTATTTTTATGAAACATTCATGCCCCAAACATAATATATTCTAACATATTAACATATGTGTCCCAAACATTTTGTGTTAGTTTAGGAACATTACATGTTTGCACTTACATATATATTGTGTTTAAAAATTATGCCCGAAACACATTTTGTTTATATCGGAACATATAAAAAACATATTTTTCTAACAGTGTAGATGTAAAATTATACCACCCATAAAAAAGGAATATCTATGTTTTAAGGTGGGTATTAAGTTCGAGTTTAGTCGCTACTCTACTACTACTTTTCTTTAATAATTAATTTTGAAGAATATAAAATTTATGAAAAGTGGCTTTGGGCAATTCTCCGTCAAGTTATGGTACAATTTGCACCAAAGAGGTATAATTTTATACTTTTTTCTGATTTGTTTTTTATTTTAGCGGCTAAACTCGAACGTAGTACTCACCATTAAAATGCTTCCAGCAGTTGAAGTTAACAAATAATTTCTTAACTTGTTTTAACTATGTCGAACTTTGAAATGCCCTTTCAAGCATTTGAAAAGCGCAGCGAAAGTATTGCTAATACATGCTTGCTTATAAATATATACGAACTTGGGCTGACTTCCCACATCTTTTTTTCTTCAAATTCATGGCAGAATTGCTCCGCATATACTCGTAGTTGAGAATTATTAAACTTTCTAAGGTGTAAAATATTTTGACCCCTAGAAACCCTCCCAAATAAATTGTACCCCTAGGTTAGGTTAGGTTAGGTGGTAGCCCGATGTATCAGGCTCACTTAGACTATTTAGTCCATTGTGATATCACATTGGTGAACTTCTCTCTTATCACTGAGTGCTGCCCGATTCGATGTTAAGCTCAATGACAAGAGTCCTCCTTTGTCACTGGATTATAGCGTGACCAAAAACGGAGTGAAAATGGTCTTTTTGGATCCGGAAGTGGTGCAAAATTTGCGCAGAAGCGCTTGTCATAGGACGGATGTCCAACATTTCAACAGCCGTTGCACTGAATTGTCATCAATTCTTAAATAATAATACTTTTTTTATGATTTTAGTGCATTCTAAAGCTTGTCCGAAACGATTGACCTAAATGATTTTCAAGCAATACATTTTTTGCGATAAAATTTAAATATTTTGTACTATTTTATTAATTCTTATCATATTTTTAACTTATTTGAAAAAAAAAACCAAAACTACCTATTAAAAATATGAAAAAGCCAGTTATAAAAACTTGAATTAAAGGAACTACCTATATAGTTAAAATAAAAAACATTTTTCGGATGACATTTTTGGATGTGCTTTTAAAGTTGTGTCTATGGAACAACTTCCAAAGTTTATTGTATTTTTATATTATTTAATCACAATATCAGAAATATAAGAAGTACATTTTTTTTATAGATCAACATAGTAGTGTAGGAACACATAACCGTAAATTTACATATATACACCCTCAACAAAAATCGCTTCTGTAACATATACTCCCAAACATATTTTGCTTCAAGCATATAAATTTTTGGATATTGCCCAAACATTTATATGTTTGATTTCTTCCAATATATAATATGTTTGAAAGCATATTGGTCTAAACAATATAATATGTTTGGGTAGTCTAAGTTCCAAACATTTTGAATTTTTCCATCCACATTTAATAATGTTGTCTTCCAAAAAACTATATGTTATTATGTGAACATATAATATGTTTGGAGGCATTTTGGACCCAAAAATATTATATGCTGAGAAGAATTTTCTCCCAAAGAATATTATGCTCAAAATTTTTTTCTGCCTAATTGTATATTGCCTCACATTTTTTTCACTTCCATGAGTTTTTTTAGTTCTTAGCACCTTTTGCTGTAATACAAACATTGTAGAAGAAATTATTAAATTTTATAATTTTTTTTAATTTTACCTTTTGCCGGACGGGGATTCGAACAGCGGACCACACAGTTTGTAAGCCAGCACACTAACCACTGGCCTACGTAGCTGTTATGGTCATCAAGAGATAATTATCGTTATAAGTTATATTTATATAGCATAGCTTGCGGCGCCCACGAGCCGATGCAAACATAACATTGTTAAACATACATTTGTTGGCAGCGTGGAGCAGTGGTTGGTCGTCCGCCTTGCGTGACAGGGGTCCTGGGTTCGATCCCTGCTTCGACCAACACCATTTTTTTTAAATATATTTTTTTAACATATATTCCAGATTCGTTCGGAAGTTCCCGAAAATGTGTTCAGCATTACATACTATTATATTAAATTTTTACTACGAAATTGTAAAGTGTGTTTTATAAAAGACTTAAAGTCAGAAAAGAAAAATGCTTGATATAAACGAAATGGGCTGAGTTCAAATCAAATATTATTTTTTTATTGCATAAATAAAAATTGTGTAACAAATAAAGGGTTTTGTATATCATACTCATTTTAATATTTTACTTAAGCATATACAATTTTTGGCGAAGTCTTATATCACAACATTTATATGTTTACTCATAATATGTAAATTTATACTTGTTTATATTCACACGTAGTATTTTTCCTATATTTAATGAAATTTTCTTTGTGTATATATATTTGTAATGCGCCAATTGGTTACTTTCATTATTTTACTTCCACACTTTGTCTCTCTTTGTAAACACATATATGTTTATGGGCTATGTTTATGGGCTATTTCTAAATTAATATATGTTTGCATCCAAGCATATTATATTTACAAACTTTTTATGTCCCAAACATAATATGTTCTAACATACTAACATATATGTCCCAAACATATTATGCTAGTTTATGAACATTATATGTTTGCACTCAAAAATATTGTGTTTAAAAATTTGAGTTCCAAACATATAATGTTTATACCCAAACATATGAAAAACAGTCTTTTTCGTCCGTGTAGGAGAGAAGGGTTTGAGAGAAATTTTATTAGTTGGAATGGGTATTTTTAGTTGCGCTAATTAATAATAAACAATATTAACTAAGCATTGTTGAGTACATTATTCCATAGTCTTACAGCATTAACAAAGAACATTCTACTGGAGTTCACATATTTGAAGCGTGGTATAATCACCCAGAGAAGGAATACGTTTTAAGAGCAAAATGTTATTTTTGGGTGGTCACCATGTAACATGGTTTTCGCAACCATGTTAAGCAGGTTATATTTGACGAGAAAATAATATTTTAGTGACAAACATGTTACATGGTCATCATACAAAAATAACATTTTGCTCTTGAAACATGGTTGAGGTGATCATATTCCTTCTCTTCGTGATAAGTGTCAAGAAGCGAGTTGAGGACAAAAGCTGAGTTTATCAAACAAATAACAGGACAATTTGTTCTCTATAAGTCTATGAGGAAAAGATATATTCCTTAATTTTAAGTAGTATATGAATTCAATTCGTAGGATCATGGAAGAACCATGGTGTCATGCTGTCAAATTTCAGCCCGTAAATATGTCGCTTAGAATTATTAAATGCTACATGAAACTTGTGCATCGAATGTGAATCTAATCTAGTATATACTTAAGCAGCATAGCAAATCACGGGGACAATAAACTGTACAACAAGTTTCCGCTTAATTTCCATCGACGTGAATGCTGCAGTTACCCGTAGGTTGGATTTTTGAAAGCTAATCATAAAAATACGAAGAACAATTTTGAATATTTTAATGAAACGCTTCTCTGGTTGCAAAACAATCACAAATTTCATTCAACTAAATTGTTTGTTCTTCTTACGAAGAGAATTCTTTCGGTGTACGAGATGCATCTTCTAAGCTAATTGTTGTGCTTACAACAATATATTTTTTTTTCAGTGTGACACGCGAACTATCCCACCGCCAAGATTGATCTATCAGGCTCAATTGAAATTAATGATACTATTTGGTACATTTTTGTACCTTTTAAGATCCTACATTTATGACTCTTAGATATGGGGATGTCATCGCTCTTTCTGCCATTTTTTTTTTTGTGAATCGGGTTAGTGGAATTAATTTGTCTGCCATTACTCGGAAACTCACATTGAATTTATGCACAACTCTGCCCCCATCCACGCAATTCCTCGAGATATTCCTATCATGCGATTGCTTCAATCACTGTAGAATATACTAACGAGATCTCCTGCTGAGCTCCTAATAGGGTTTCGTAGAGTCCTTTATTACGATTGAATGTCTTCGTGGATTTTCTTTAATTTAAAAGTAATAAAAATCAATGGTATCGACAAACTTAACCCGAGCATATTTGATTTTATTACCAATTTTCTACTTTTTTTGTTTTGCTTTTGGTTGCTGCCTGAGGCAAATTACCCGAAGTCTATTCATGCACATGCTGTACTATTGTAAATTTTGAAGGGGGTCAAATCCAGATTGTTGACATTTCGTATCAAGAGAAACCAAAGTCGTCTGAGCCAATGAAGCCCATAAATTTGCGATAGTTCGGACACACATCCACTCACACACAGCTACGCAAGAAAAGGCAATGCTCCTGTGTTTTAGGAATTATTAATACTTTGTCTGTACATGATGCAATTGTGCTAATTGCCCCCAATTTGTTGCAGAGCTCCGTTTGCCACCGAAACCAACCACAACGCCAACTCCGTATGTGCATACAACACCGAAGAGCAGACGAAAACAGCCATCAAATATGAACAAAGGCCTCAACGAGGTAGTGCGAGCCAAGGAGACGCACTTCACAAATCAAATGCAGGAGAACGATGTCCTCGGTGGCAGCAGTTCCCAAGGAATCAACATCATCAATGGTATTGTTGTGGGACCAGGCAACGGCATCAATGTCGCAAATGGCTTGTCTAACGGAGCGGAAGGTAAGTTACGATTGAATAATTTCTCAAATATACTCACACACACGCGCGCGTTCACACATACTCAGCCACGGGCTTTAAGTCAATTCAAACAAATTAGCCAAGTCGGCCGTGATGTGGTGCGATGGCATTCTATGGGGAGTAGTTCGTCATTTCTTAAAATCTCCACTTAAGAAACCTACAAGAAGCGTTTTTCCTACCAGGTAAGAGTGATTGTTGAATGCAGTGAAATTATTTTGCTCCGTCTTTGGCTTTATAACAACCAACGTACACTGAAAAAAATTCGGCATATTAATAAAGTCTGCACAGAAGAAATTGTAGCTCATAATTTATAACAAGTTTTGAACTTCAATTTAGTTAATCGCACTTCTATCCAATTAGTTCAAATTTCAAAAATTTTATAAAATTACGTACTCTGCAATATCTGGTCAAGTTTTCGTTCCTGTAAGGAAATTTGTACTTATACATATTACAAAATATTTCCATATCAATCAGTTCAATTTTATAAAAGTTAATGACTGTTTTTCTTAAATGACCCTCTGTTTTTCATTGGAAACAAGGGTACAGTGGATGGTATAATTCTAACTTACAAATAAGGAGATATTGACAACGAAATGTCGTAGAAGTTTCACGGTCCAAGTGGACGTTGTTCCAATGACAATCTAGACTTGTCGCCATAAGCGTAGGAAGGCTTCTGGGGAGGGGGCTTAGACCCCCCAGAAAAATTTTAGCCCCCCCCAGAATTTGAAACTCTATTTATGATTTTCCGTTTTTCAATAAATGTCAATAGTTTTTTTTTTAATTTTTAGAAAAATAAAACAAG
Source organism: Haematobia irritans (assembly GCF_050003625.1). Taxonomy (NCBI): domain Eukaryota; kingdom Metazoa; phylum Arthropoda; class Insecta; order Diptera; family Muscidae; genus Haematobia; species Haematobia irritans. Next base: position 88,564,723 of record NC_134398.1, read on the forward strand.
TATATACAATTGCACAAAGTTCCGCTAATGACTTTCATGAACAATCGAATTACTTGGGTTGTGGTAGCAGTTACCGATGGCAATGTTTGAAGTCAGATATTTATGAAATAAAGCTGTGGTTGAACTTATGATTGATTTAGTTTAGTCAATTTAATTAAAAAAATAGTAATTGATATTAAAACATTCTTTCATAAATTAATATCTTAATAATGGTGCGAAAAAGCGTTGCCTAAAAAGTAGTGAAAATGTTCTTTTTGGGTCTAGAAGTGGTGCAAAATTGGCGGAGAAGCAATGAATGTAATATGAGCTTGTCATAGGACAAATGTTCACCGTTTCAACAGCCGTTGCAATGAATTTGCATCACTTCTTAAGGTGAGATCCGAATTCAGTGAATTAAAAAATTTTGTGATATTTTCCCAAATAAATAATTTTTATATTGTTTTTATGATTTTTAATGCATTCTGACGCTAGTTTGAAACGGTTTTCCTCGAATAATTTCGAAACATCGATTTTTCTATAATGGATTTAGCAGTTTTGTGGCAAAATTTGAATAATTTGTACCAATTTATTTATTCTTACTCTTTTTTTAAACTATTTGAAAAAAAAGAAAACAAAAAATTACACATTAAAATATGACAAAAAAAAAAAGTAAAAAATGAAGTAGTTAAAATAATTGAGGACATTTTTGGAAGTACTTTTAAAGTTGTGCCTTTAGAACAACTCACAATTTTCTTGCTGGGAAAAGTGTGGAACTACTTTTAGTTGCTTTATTATAAATAAATTGTCGAGTTATTTTGATGCCCAATTTTTTATTAAATTTTATGAAATAAAACATTAATTGAACCTATAAGTTCAGTCTATAAATTTTTAGCTGGGGGGGCTATAGCCCCCCCTAGGAAAATTGTCTAGCTACGCTAATGCTTGTCGCATTTACTGATCATAGGTCAATGGAGTGTTTTAATTCCGTTTTAATTAGGGTGTCCAAAACCGATTAACCGCATTCCATAACACAGACCAAAACCGAATAGTGATAGCGTTGGTTTAACCGGTTTTCTGTATTTGTCATTTTTTTCTTCCAAATTTTGAAGTTTTTGAAGAGAGATACTGAAGATGAAATACAATACCACTCTCCATGCGACGATTTCGCATGTTTCGATTGTTGTCTTACAAGTAAAATAACAATAGCATTAGTTTACAAAAAAAAAATCGTGTACATTTGATGAGATGTGACTTTTTTATGTATTTTGATCGGCTGAATTCTTTTTCCACTAAACAATGAATGTCCGATTATATCGTTGTTGATACTTAAATGAAAGGTATTAAGATGACGAAAAATCGTGTATAAACTATAATTTTCTTCAAGTTGGTCTTATTACTCACGTTAGAGTATCATCTATACGACTATGAAGAGAAAAAATTGTTTCCATAAAAAAAATAACATTGTTTTCGAATTCAGCAGATCAAAATACATAAGAAAAGTGAACTAGTGTATTTTCTCCCTTTTTTTGTTAAAGAGAAAATAAACTCAATTATTAGAAATGTTTTGATGAAATCTTTTTATCTTATTTATTTAATTAAAAAAAATTGAATCGCGAGAAAATGTCGTTTGTCCTTAGTTAATTTTAAAATATTCATTTTATTACATAGCTAATAGGTTGGCTGATAAGTCCCCGGTCTAACAAAGAAAACATTTTATGTCAAAATTCGTTTTTATTATTCAACATAGTTTCCTTTAAAAGCGATACAACGATTATAACGACCTTCCAATTTTTTGAAACCATTTTGGTAGTACTCCTTCGGTTTTGCTTCAAAATAGGCCTCATTTTCGGCGATCACCTCTTCATTGCTGCCAAATTTTTTCCCTGCGAGCATCCTTTTGAGGTCTGAGGACAAGAAAAAGTCGCTGGCAGCCAGATCTGGAGAATACCACCCACCGAAGCCCAATTCATGAATTTTTGCCATCGTTCTCAATGACTTGTGGCACGGTGCGTTGTCTTGGTGGAACAACACTTTTTATACCCTTCACCACTACTGTGGTACAGGTACAACCTTTTAGTATACGGATCGGCTTAGAATTAAATTCTGAGTCGATTTAGCGATGTCCGTCTGTCTGTCTGTCCGTCTGTCTGTTGGTGTATTTTTGTATGCAAAGTACAGCTCGCAGTTTTAGACCGATTGTCCTAAAATTTGGTATAGGGTCCTGTTTCGGCTCAAAGACGATCCCTATTGATTTTGGAAAAAAAATCGGTTCAGATTTAGATATAGCTGTCATATATATTTTTCACCGATCTGGTCATAATTGGCGTGTATATCAACCGATCTTCCTCAAATTCCCTATATCCGAATATTTTATGAGTCTCGAAAAACTTGCAAAATATCAGCCAAATCCGTTCAGATTTAGATATAGCTCCCATATATAGCTTTCGCCCGATTTACACTCATATGACCCCAGAAGCCAATTTTTAACTCCGATTTAGTTGAAATTTGGCACAGGTAGTATAATTTGAATTGTAACTATGTGTGCCAAATTTGGTTGAAATCGGTTCAGATTTAGATATATCTTCCATATATAGCTTTCGCCCGATTTACACTCATATGACCTCAGAAGCCAATTTTTAACTCCGATTTAGTTGAAATTTTGCACAGGGAGTAGAATTAGCACTGTAGCTATGCGTGCCAAATTTGGTTGACATCGGTTCAGATTTAGATATAGCTCCCATATATATGTTTTTTCTGATTTCGACAAAAATGGTCAAAATACCAACATTTTCCTTGTAAAATCCCCACTGCTTAGTCGAAAAGTTGTAAAAATGACTCTAATTTTCCTAAACTTCTAATACATATATATCGAGCGATAAATCATAAATAAACTTTTGCGAAGTTTCCTTAAAATTGCTTCAGATTTAAATGTTCCCATATTTTTTTACTAACATTGTGTTCCACCCTAGTGCTTTAGCCGACTTAAATTTTGAGTCTATATATTTTGTAGAAGTCTATCAACTTCTGTCCAGATCGAGTGATAGTTAAATGTATGTATTTGGGACAAACCTTCATATATAGCCCCCAACACATTTGACGGATGTGATATGGTATCGAAAATTTAGATCTACAAAGTGGTGCAGGGTATAAAATAGTCGGCCCCGCCAGACTTAGACTTTCCTTACTTGTTTCTTCTTCATATGGGGCCGTTTTGCCGCGATTTCGACCTTCAAACGCTCCAATAACGCCATATAATAGTCACTGTGGATGGTTTTTCCCTTCTCAAGATAATCGATAAAAATTATTCCATGCGCATCCCAAAAAACAGAGGCCATTACTTTGGCAGCGGACTTTTGAGTCTTTCCACGCTTCGAAGACGGTTCACCGGTCGCTGTCCACTCAGCCGACTGTCGATTGGACTCAGGAGTGTAGTGATGGAGCCATGTCTCTTCCATTGTCACATATCGACGGAAAAACTCGGGTGTATTACGAGTTAACAGCTGCAAACACCGCTCAGAATCATCAACACGTTGTTGTTTTTGGTCAACTGTGAGCTCGCGCGGCACCCATTTTGCACAGAGCTTCCGCATATCCAAATATTGATGAATGATATGACCAACACGTTCTTTTGACATTTTTAAGGCCTCTGCTATCTCGATCAACTTCATTTTACGGTAATTCAAAATCATTTTGTGGATTTTTTTGATGTTTTCGTCGGTAACCACTTCTTTCGGGCGTCCACTGCGTTCACCGTCCTCCGTGCTCATTTCACCACGCTTGAATTTTGCATACCAATCAATTATTGTTGATTTCCCTGGGGCAGAGTCCGGAAACGCATTATCAAGCCATGTTTTTGCTTCCACGAAATTCCTTTTTTCCATTTTTTTTTTCACAATAACAAAAGTTGCTTCACAAAAGACGCTCTATCTCACAAACTAATGACTTACAGACGTCAAATTTTGACACGAATCATTTGAAGCTTGGTACTATATAAAAATAATATGCATTTAATACTAGCGACACCATCTGTGTGTCAGACCGGGGACTTAAAAGCCAACCTGTTATAATTGTCTTAAATAGCAATTATTCGCTGACCATCGTACACGCAAAAAAAAAAATAATTCTGTCCTCCCAAAAAAATTTTAGACAAACAAAATATGTACTTTTTGTGATAAACGTTTATTCTTTTCCAGGATGTAAACCAATTTCATAAAGACTATCTCAAAAAAAAAAAGAAATCTTTCCTGGCTAATTGCTTTCTCCCTAACATCTTTCTTATTTCCACGAGTTTTATCGAACCGCCGACCATACAATTTGTAAGCCAACACAGTATCCACTGGGCTTCGTAGCTGTTATTGTCATCAACAGACAATTATCGCTATAGCCAGTAACGCAAACAGTCAAACAGTTATATTAATACAGCTTAGTTTTCGGCACTCACGAGCCGATTAAAGCAACCTTTATTTAACAGTAACATACATTTGTTTGCCCACCGAGGACCATTGTATGTTAGTCTTCGACAAAATCGTTCACCGTAGTGTTTCGGACTCATCGTTTCTTTTGTACAAAGACACTAGTGCCATCAAATTATTCCTTTTCGTTCCATACAAAAAATATGGAAAATTGGGTGAAATTACTTCAAACAGTGTATATAATAATAGGAATAGTAAGAAAAAATAATGAATATAATGCAGCTTTAGGCAAGTCAGTAAACACAGAAAAGCAAACTCTTTGGAGAGATCTTTGGATTTCATAATATTATACTCTGTGTAAAATTATTGATTGCAAGAAATTAAAAGAAATTGTTTGTGTTTTGTGAAGAGCCTGAGATGGAACTAATGATTCTATTAAATAGCAGCATATCTATTAATGATGTAATATACATACGAGCCAAAATGAATGGATTGGCAAATAGCTACAGTCAAAAAGTAATAATCATCAAAGACAAAAAATCAAACTGCGATCCGCGGAACGATGCAGCGTAAATTGAAAATAAATGACAAAAGGAATGATGAGAGCGAAAGAGATGTAACTAGTGATAATCGTTCGTTTTAGTGAACCGTTCATTGGAACTAGTTCGTTCCGGAACGACACAAGACTAGAGCAATGGTTAGTGCGTCCGGCGTGCGCATCAAGGTCCCTGTTCGACCGAACCGCAAAAAGTTTTTTTTTTTATATATTCCAGGTATATTCGGAAGATTCCGAAAAGATCTTCGACATTACATATTAAATTTTTAATATGAAACTGTAAAATGTGTCTTATTAAAGACTTAAAGTAAAAAAAAAACAGCGCTTGATATAAACGAAATTGTCTGTGTTTTTGGTTCAAGAATTATTTATTTTATTAAAAAAAGTCAGTAACAAAATATTTGTTTGTCATAATAGTTCGAAGAAATTAAAAAAACTCTAACAAACGAAAATCATTTTCGGTACACTTGATGCCATATTCATGGATTGTGTTTTCTTCAAACGGAAACGCTACGTAATAATTTGTACTTCACTACCGATAAGGTTAAGTTAAAACTGCAGATGGGTTATGGTGTGTACCCAATTACACCTTGTACTTCATCCCTCCCATTATTGTACTTCACCCCAACCGTGTTCGAACACTTCCCTTTTAAGTACCAACCCTTTACTACGCTGTGTTTGGTCGGAAGTGATCTTGTGCGATACTCAGTTTGAACGGAACTTTCCAGGGAATGTAAATAACAGTTATCCAGAAAATTTTAACTCAAAAACTCTTCATGTTAGAGTCAACGGATACCTATACTGTCATATACCAATAGATCTCGGAATGCAGAATCTATGCTGATATCAAAGCTAAGGTTTTTTTTGCAACGTAAAAATAAATTGTCGGATGAAATTCTTGAAAAGCCAGATTCAAGTATCCATCGTAAATAAAACTCTTTTTAGGAGATTTATTTTTTACTTCAGAAAATTAAAACTCTTTTCAGGAGTTTTATGTTTCGTCTTAAGGCCGGTACTATTTTCAAGTTGAAAATCACATTATTTTCGAGATTAATTTTTCTGAAATAATCCAAATTATACATGGAAACAAACATATTCCTGTTAAATTTTGACGAAGAAAAAAGTGCACATCAATGGAGTAAATTGCCTGCTTTAAATTTTCAACGCAAGAAGCGAACATAGTACTGCTCTTTTAATAAAACTCTTATTCCAAATTTCCAAAGGAAATATCGCCCTGTAAAAATTTAAGAGCAGAGAATGCTCTTTCGACGCTTACTTGAATTGCTGGAAATATATAAAAATACGGATAATTAATATTTTTGCCTCCCATGTATATAATCATGTCCGTCTGTCTGTCTGTTGTAATCACCCTACAGCCTTCAATAATGGCGCTATCATCCTGAAATGTGGCACAGATTCGTTTTGTTGCAGGCAGGTGAAGTTCGAAGATATCGGTCCAAGTTTTGATATAGTCCCCATATAAACCGATTTCCCGATTTGGGGATTTTGTCTGAAATTGAAAATCTAGAGGTACTTGAGGATCACAAAAAGGTGTACCGAAAATCGTGCCCATCGGTCCATGTTTTGGTATAGCCCCCATATAGACCGATCTCCCGATTTTGCTTCTTGGGCTTCTAGAAACTGTATTTACTATCCGATTTGCCTGAAATTAGAAATCTAGAGGTATTTTGGGACTATAAAGAGATGTGTCGAAAATGGTCCGTATCGGTCCATGTTTTGGTATAGTCGCCATATAGACCGATTTCCCGATTTTTATTCTTGGGCTTCTATAAACTGTATTTATTACCAGATTTGCCTGAGATTGGAAATATAGACGTATTTTGGGACCCCAAATATGTGTGTCGAAATTGAGGTGTATCGGTCCATTTTTTGGTATAACCCCCATATAGACCGATCTCTCGATTTTAATTTTTGGTGCGTCTAGAGACTATATTTCCTAGCCGATTTGCTTGAAATTGAAGATATTTATAAAAGTATTTTATGATCACAAATAGGTGTGTCGCAAATGGTTCCTACTGGTCCATATTTTAGTGTAGCCCCCATATAGACCGATCTCCCGACTTTATTTTTTGGGCTTCTAGAATCCGTACTTTTTATCCAATTTGCCAGAAATTAGAAATATAGACGTATCTTAGGACCATAAAGAGGTGTATCGAAAATGGTCCGTATCGGTCCATGTTTTGGTATAGCCCCTATATAGACTGATCTCCCGATTTTACTTCTTAGGCTTCTAGAATTCGTAGTTTTCACCCAATTCGTCTGAAAGTGGAATTCTAGAGGTATTTGAGGAACATTAAGAGGTGGTGAGTATCGGTCCATGTTTTGGTATAGCCCCCATATAGACCTAACTCCCGAATTTATTTCTAAGACTTCTGGAATCCGGCTGACCACAAATAGGTCAGCCGAATATGGTGTGAGTCGACCCATGTTTTAGTATAGCCTCCACATGGACCGATCTCCAGATTTAACTCCTTGGGCTTCTAGAATCCGTAGTTTTTATCCGATTTGCACAAAAATGTAAATTTACTGGAATTTAGACCCTCACAAATCTGTATCTCATATATTTTTACCGGTCCATTTGGTAAGGCATCGATATAGACCGGTATATTTTCTCTCCGGTTAATTTTAACTGAAAAATTTTCGTCAGTTAAGTTCCTAACTGGCCTATTGAATATAAAGACAAAATGACAGCTTCGTCTATAATACGGTTTAAAAGTTGGTTAGTTAACGGAACACTAAGGGAGCTTTATGAAAATGGGGGTTAGTATATTTTTGAGTTTAAAGTAGAAATGTAATAAAAAACACAAGTATTTTAATATATAAAAATCAGGGATATATTCGATAATATTATATAGTTATTCAATTTATTAAATTTTGAACTTAATGTTTTGCTCTCTTTAGCAAATGATGAAAAGAAAAAAAAAAACTAACAACAAACAATGATCAATGAAGTGCATTCTAGCAGAGATCAATATTAGCTTTGCTTGAACATCGTATAACACATTCCATTCTTGCTAATTCGCAGCATTCATTCTGTTATATCGAGCAAATAAGGACTGATGATATCACTACAAAACAATGAATGAATGTGTAAATTGATGAATGGGAATGGTTAGGAGGTTACACACTCACGTTACTTCTTTATGTATAGTATTTTACACTCGAAAAAAAACTATAACCCAATACAAGCAAAATTTGGCAGAATATTTCGAAATCGAAATTTAACATTTTTTTACAAAATCTCACCAGCTTTATGAATCCAAGTAGAATGCCTTCCCACGGTGTTACTCTGCTGCTGGACAAAAATGGTTTAAATATATGATTTAAATAATTTTACTTGCATTAAGCTGGAACTAATTGTGTCGACTTATCAAAGACCGTTTAAATAAACGCCATGCTTTATACCAAAATTAATGGCCTGTTCCTATATATCGAACGAAAGCTTTCTTTCGTATTCCAAACGAAAGAAAATTGATTTTTATTCTTTTATTTCGAAAGGCAAGTCACCTCATATTTTGTTGTCGAGTAATAAACGAACATATACAATAAGTGTCAAGAAAAAAGTAAAAGCATTGTTAACATTTCAATGAATTCTCAGGCCAAAAATTTAAAAATACACATTTTTAATAATCAATGTATTCTCATACAAACGAATCGAACTTTCAAAAATAGAATACCCCAAATTCATTCGAATACGAGTGACTGCCTTTCTTTCGAACTGGTTTTCGTTCGATATACAGGAACAGGGCATAAACTTATTTCTGCATAAATTCCACACAATTTCATAGCTGTTGTGGGGAAAAATTGTTTGTTAGTTGTTCTAATCCACCTTAGAACAGTGGTCGTTGATGCAAGTTTACAAAATTGATGTTGGCTAATTCTAGGGTGAGGTTTCCATTACAAAAGCTGTTGAATTATGATATTCTTTCGGGTTTAAAAGAGCACATTGCAAGATATCTGATGAAATTCTTTAATCGCCGAAGAAACTAAGAAGAGGTTTCTGTGCAGATTACTTAGAGCACATTGCAGGCCGTGTGATGAATTTTACTTTTTTTTTTTGTTCGTCCAGGAAATTAAAAACGGGTTTCTGTACAAATTATTCAGACGACATTTTTTTGTTAATTGAATCCACTTTTCTAGTTTCTGCATATTGGACCCAAAGCAAAAATTCTTCCATAAATAAAAGGAGTCTCAGCCGCAAATTGCCGTGCTCACAATATTGCCACAGCCACTTTCCAGATATTTTCTCGAATGAAATTTTGAAAAATTGGCCAATTGTTTGCAAGGGAAATTATTCAGTTGGAGAAGATACACCGAAAAAAAAGTTTACTATTTTTTATGAAAAATGAACTAACCCATAGTAAGAATGACCATGATTTGGCGCCAAAGATTTTTTTCATCTATATAAGTTCATGATTTTCTTATAAATTAATTCATGTATTGCATCGTATTTTAGTTCATTATTACTATGCTTTGGGAAGAATATAGTTAAACTCATTCAAAATATTCCTGCTATCCGGAAAAATGAACAATTTTTTGGGAAACCTGTATTAAGAAATTGGTTTGAAATAAACTGTTTGTCGGTATAATTTTCAAAAAAGTAGAGAAATTGAGGAATCAAAGGTACAACAAGCCTGTATACAACTAAGAAATTTTTCGTACAAAACAAGTCAGTTTTCTATAACCACCAGTATTTTATTTCAAAAAATTATTATTATATTACACAAAACTATGGCTTATGATATACAATAAAGGAAATATTTTTATTCGTACGTTGGATGCAGTTACTTGTCGGTAGTTAGTAATTGCTTCTTCAAAAGAGTAATATTCTATGATATTAGGACTAAACTTATTAATTTAAATTTCCATGTTTTCTATCCATATGAAAGATGTATGTGGCATAAGTTGCTATATTCATTGAATTGTTGTCCAATTTCATCGATTTTGGCTAACTTTTGTTGGGCGGATTTGTCTTATAAGCATCTGAAATTGCAAAGTTATACAAAATATAAGAAAAATATTATCAAATTCTATCGTTCATATTGATTTTTAACTTACGGTTTTCAAGAGTATTTCCTAGAGCCAATAAGGATATCAGCTTAGTTAGCATTAAACAGTAAGAATATTCCAAAAAATTACCATTACAAGGCCTGTCTATCTGCAAGTGAAAATAATTATTTTTAATAAATTGAAATTTTGGTTTTATTAAAAACGGACAAAATACCGTTTATAGAAAAACTTACCACATTGAAAAATCCATCCAGTAGGTACATTATTGGAATCATATCCATGGACTAATGGGACGTTATTGAAAGTATTCTCAGAATATATTTGAAATAAAAAATATTATAAAAGTAGACATAATTTCCACTTGTCAGTATAGCATTTATTATTTAAGGTGGATATTAAGTTCGAGTTTAGCGGCTAAAATCGCAATTTTCATGATAAGTTTTCTTTAATAATCCATTATAAAAAATAATCTTTATAAAAAACTTGGTTTGGGCTATTCTCCATGAAGTTATATTCAAATTTGTATCGAAGACGTATAATTTTATATTTTTCTTAGTGATTTATTTTTAATTTTAGCGGCTAAACTCGAACTTAGTACTCACCTGTAGGAATTGCTGTAACATAAAAAATACAGATTAAAAAACTGGTTGCATCTCCAACCTGTGATCCAGATGTAGAATATACACTGAAAAAACAGTGAACCCATTTCCATTGCAAAATGAACTAAACTGTAGTAATATTGACCATGATTTAGCCCTTAAGATTTTTTTCAACTTGTCTAGTTTATAATTCTCTTAAATTTTAGTTCATCTATAACATTGTATTTTAGTTCATTTTTACAACACCATAAGATTTATATACCCCTACCAAGTTAAAAAGTCAGTATTATTTTGGTTTACTTGCTTATTTTTTGGGAAAACCGATAATAAAAATTGGTTAACAGTCTCTTTACAATGTCGACGACTAAACTATTTTTAATCAATCATTCCACAGTACAGAGAAATTAAATAATGAAAGGAACAACAAACCGTTTTACTATTATGCAAATTTTCATACAATAAAATTAAACTTTCTTTAAGCAAAAGTACTTTATTATAAAAACTTATGATGAAAGTTCTTAATACAATGTTTTTGTGATTAAAAATTATGACCACGTGGAACAAGAAAGTAGTTTATTTTAACTCGCTTTTTGGACATTTTGACTTTTCCTTAGTTTTTTATTCATCGTAAGTATATTTTTCACATATCTTGCTGAAAAAAATGGAAGGAATAATGAAAAATTTTAAAAATTAACATGTAATAAAATATAATTTTTTAGCTCTTTAAATTAGCTTGTAACTTACCATATTTGGGGGCATTTTATTAAATGGTGTAAGGAATTCAACTTTTCTTAGATAAACGTACCTCATAAAGTTTGTACCTGAAACAATTAGAGAAATAATGAATTAAGTAATATATTAACACATAAAATTGTGTTGTTATCGATGTGAAGGACATAATACAATAAATATTCTTGTTAAAAGAAAGCCAAAGTTTTAATATAAAACTTGCCAATTCTCTATTACATTGTACGCTGAGGTTAAAAAGTTATCAAAATTTATTTGGGGTTACTCTGAAATTAAATATTTATTTTTTACATTAAATAAAAAACATTAAATTGGTTTCCAAAAATCTAATTAAAGAAATAATATGCATTAAAAAGTAAATAATCTGGTTAAAAGAATGTTAAAGAAAGCTTACCAATTCATAAAAATGTTGTTATTCAGAAATTAAATATTTGTTTTTTACATTATATATTATATTTGATTAAAATAATACTAAAATAAGGTATTAAAAACATGTAATTTTGATAATAAAAAGGTCATAAAACGTAAATATTCTAGTGAAAATAAAGCCAATTTTTAAAAGAAAACTTACCACTTCTCTATTAAATTATACGTTGAGGAGAAATATAAAAATTTGCCCGAATCCATCTGGGGTTGCTCTTAAATTAAATATTTTTTTACAACAATAAAAAACATGAAACTGGTTAAAAAAAAATAATAATAATAATAATTAGCAAATAATAATATACATAAAGAATATTATTTTTTAAAAGAAAACCACATTGAAAAAAGAACACTTACCTATTTATGATTAAACTATATGCTGAGGTGTAACAAACAATCTTCCAAATCCATCTGGAGTTGCTCTGAAATTGAATATTTATTTTTTACATTGAATAATAAAAATTAAATTAGATAAAACAATTTCAATATACTTTCCATTTCAGCATTTTTTCCTAAATATTGAACATTCTTAATAACTTTTTTCTAAGCTACCGATCATCACTTCGCCTTTGTACACCTCATCGCTAAAATATTAATAACTTTTATTTAAAAGTTTTAATAAGCAAACACCAATATATGTCTCAAAAAACCAAAATATTCCATACCTTTATATTCCCTTGTTACATACTTGCTAAAAAGATGCAACAGCCCACGCCAACGCCAATACAGACCAGAATGTATTTTATTTCCAATTGGTGTAATCTGGAGGCAAGAAATGGGTTTATGAAAAACCAATAAATGTATTTAAACGTCCAGAGAACAACGTACCTTCTTCCAATAATTATTTGCACGCACAAAAATTTTAAATAAATTTCCAATCAAGCTGGGCTGACTTTATAATTTTTTCGGATTGAAAAGAATTTTTAGGAATATTTTACGTCTTCTTTCAAGAACAATGATCACGAAAAAGAATGGAAGTAATTTCGTCTTGTCAAACTACTTTTTGCTCTTAGCGTGGAGATCGATAGCTGAGAATGACAATGTCAAAAGTGCTAAAAACAAAATGTAGCCACCAAAACTTTTTTCCGTGCACCCTACGACCCCCCGAAATACAATTTATTAGTCTGTGTCGTCATTCGAAGTCCGATCGAAAAGAAACGCATATCGTTGTTCGTGGTTGATCAGAGGCTATATTTCGTGCATTGGTCATTTTGGACTCCGACGTCAAATTTGATTTTTATTTTTTTTTTATTTCGCTTCGTATACTCCTATGATGCCCATTTCTGATAACCATTATAAAGATCTTAACAAAATATGAAACTTTTGCTTTTGAAGTATTTACTTATATTCATAAACAAAAAAGTTACAGAGATAGAGATTTTAAAAAGTCAATAGGTCACCCTACACACCACCAAATAGTTTTTGCTGTGTTGTCATGATGTCCGATCGAAACCACATGCACATCGTTATTCACATCTACGAAATTAATTTATAAGGCATTTAGAACACAAAACCTGTTTATCTGTAAATTTCTAACGGTATCTTTGTATACATACTCGTTGTTTGCACTACGGCATTTTCTGCGTTATGCAAAGTGCATGTGTTTTTGCTAGAACAATTTGAGAGCCTACTGTTTTAAAAATCTAACAATCACTTTCGCTACATGATTTTTTAAGTCTGTCCATATTTTTGTGAGAGAAGGCTGTTGATAGTATTTGAAAAGCGTGAAAACAACAGCCTTCTCTCACAAAAATATGGACAGACTTAAAAAATCATGTAGCGAAACTTTTTTTCCTTTAGGCCGTGACCCTATCTACTGGGCACCATGTAGCAATTCTACTACGTCACTGAATCCATTATTATGTTTACAGAGTCGATAAAAGGAACTGTGTTTCTCATAGTTATTTCTTCAAATGGGTAGTTTTAGGGGAAATTTTGTGTTAAGGTTTGAAAGAAAATCCGTATCTTTATTGTTATTTTGCAAATGCTAGATATATATTTGTACTACCGAGACCAGAAAAATATCTTAATCTCCATAATTTGCTTAATAACGCTTCTCGCGAAAACTTTTTAACAAATTTTATTTCCAATTTCAGTGTACACCCAGGTACCAGCTCGAAATGGTCACGAAAAGTCCTACAAAAACCCATCGGCTCTGCCAACACAGCGAACATCGTGGATCATTACAACCCCTAATCATGCATCTCAACGAACTCCATCTGGGGAGTCTACAATCATACGACTTGGCTTATTTGCGACCCTTGCTCTTATTTGGCGAATAATGTCAACGAACTGAGTGTAAGGTCATTCCACTTGATGTGGAATGCGTTCCATCATTGTTGCGTGGAATGCGTTCCTGTTGTTATCATTGTTGTTTGTATGCGAAATAACCCCCTCCCAGCAACTAACATTGGAAACGATCAATTGAGGTAAAAGCTGAGTGGATTCAGTGTCCTTATTCCTTACAAAGGCAAATATCAGAATTGCACAAGACATGAAAAACAAAACAAAATTAATTGTTGACAAGGGAAAAATGTTAACATTTCACTGTGTCGCAGAGGATAGCCAATTTACAAAGAAAAACATCATTTATATTTTAACAAAATTCTCTCTCACTCTCCCACACACTCATGTACATATTATGTATTTACAATATTATTATCCACCAGAATGCTACATTGAATACAGGTTATATAATTGTTGTTATTTTATATGGTGACTGATGATAATAGAGGTGAAACCCATATTAACCGAAAATTGTGAATACTACATCTACATTAATTCCAAAATTAAAAAACAAAGAATATAACTGTTGTTTTTTATGCGCTGTTCTTGTATATCGAACGAAAACCCATTCGAAAGAAATTTTTAAAGTTCGATTCGTTTGTATGAGAATACATTTATTATCAAAAAAAGAGTATTTTCAAATTTTTGGCCTGAGAATTCATTCATATGTTTACAACGTTTTTACTTTTTTATTGATAAATATTGTATATGTTCGTTTATACAGGAACACAGAAAAAAATTTCACGAACATTTTTCCAATTAAAATTTTAATTGAGTTTTAAAAAATATTCAATTAAAAATTTAATTGATTCAACAAATTTTTTAATTGAAACAAAAATCAATCATAAAAATTAATAGTATCAATTAATTTTTTAATTGGATCAATTAATTTTTTAATTGACCTTCAATTATTTTTTTAATTGATACTATCATTTCTGTGATTGAAGACATTTTAATTAAAAAATTAATTGGACCAATTAATTTCGTGATTGAACCAGAAAAAAAATTTTTTGTGTGAACCGGGCATTAGTTTTTCACTAACCGTCTTTTATGTCGCCTGACACCGTTGATAGTGTTATTCTTGGAATAACATAAAAATTTCGATAAAAATGTTTATAAATGTACTCATATCATAGGCATTCGCTCGAATTTAGCATTGTGGAAACGATTTTATTTATTGATTTTATATTGGAAAAACTAAAATTTTCGGCACGATGTTAATAATTATTTTCCAAAAATGTAATACATGTCGTTATTTTTAATTAAAAAATGTTTAAAGAGTAGTTCTAAGAATTAGCAAAATATCGTATGCTTTTCCAGAGATTTTCATTCACTTATTGGAGCACACAAACAACCACCCCTTTGGAATTACATCCAGCATACATAGGAAAGAATATGATGACCTCAAACATGTTTCAAGAGCAATACACTATTATTTTTGGAACATTTTCGACTCAAAAGGGTTGTTTCCTCTGCAAATATAAAAAAAATTGCCCCAATCAGACAATAATTTTCGAGAGTCTCTATAAAATTAAGGTTTTTGAAAAATAACGAAACTTCCACATTCGATAATACCCTCCATTGACAATGAATGTTTTTTTTTTTGCACTATGAATCGGCGAACAATGTCTTTTATCGATTTCCGATATTTCAGAAAACGTTTTCCAACCGATTTCGCGCGTTAATTAAAATGTTTGCTATTTATAACTATTTGAATCTTTTTTTAATTAATCTGTTTTCGCGAAAACACAGATTAAAATGCAGACAATAACTTTCATTGCCAATGGAAGGCATTATCGAATGTGGAAGTTCCGTTATTTTGCAAACACCATTATTATATGGAGACTTTTTTGATATAAAAAACACTATTTTAGCAACATCACCTCAAACGTGCTTGAAGAGCAATTTTTTTTATTAGGAACATGTAATATGCATGCACAACCATATCTCAAGTGACTTAGACAACTTTAGACCGAACAAAGCTTTTTGACCTTTTTGGATTGGACATTATTTAAAACTGTCGTCACAGTGTAAGTACAATATTAACCATAACTTTTGATAGAAGTGTCTAATAAATTCCAACTTTTGACAGGATGTAATTCACATCAGTCCGAATAAAAAACAACGAATTCCGTCAAAACATGCTAAGTCGACTTAGCGTAGTCTGGAATGAGGCCATCGATATATTCTCCTAGTATTAACTCTTTGTTTATTAGTTTTGACTTTCTTTTGTTTTTATTAATGTTTTTAGAGAGTAATGATTTCATTTCATTTCATTTCATTTCATTTATTTATTTATAATCCAGAAGCCCCACCGGGCCTAAATGATTACAAGTACTACAAATGACACTAAACTAACCTAACTAAAGAAAAATCTTAAAAAAAATAATGTGAATGTTATAACAACTTTTAACACGAATAAAGACAAAATGTTTTGATTGGTAAAATATTGCTTATTTCCAAAGACAAGGATGACCAAATGTGAGCCAAAAGAGTTCAATTATATCAAAGCTTAGATAGAATTGTTTCTTTGAATCCGCCACATGACAAAGAGAAATTTCGAAGCTCATATGGAACAAGCGAATTCCAAAGCTTTACCGCCCTTACCTGAAAAGATCGCTGCATGACCAGTGATCGGAACAGAGGCATAACAAGGGCAGAAGTTCTAACCGAATTGCAAAAAGCAAATTTAGAGCTCAAATACTGAGGACTATCGAACTTTATGGTTCTGTACAACAATTGGATAACTCTAAGATCGATAAATTTCTGGAAAGAGCAGCCAAGAAATTGTATCGTGTAAGGCGTAACATGTTGACGGTAATCCAAATTGAATACGAAACGAACAATTCGATTAAAACAAACCTTTAATCTGTCCAAACTCCCTTGGGATGCACCGGACAATATTTCAAGCCCATACAAGATATGTGGTAATAATATCGTCATCCCTACTTTCCATCGGACATTGAAGGGTAACACAGAAGCAGTCGTATATATTCTCCGTAACAAAAAGGATATTCTAGCCATTAGCCTGTTAACATGACAATCAAACTTCAAATCAGCATCGATATAGAATCCCAAAATTTTCATTGAATGAACATTTACAATATCTAAATCACCTAGTGAAAAATACAAATTTCCGTGCCCGGAATAGTTAAAAGTTATTGATTTAGATTTTGTGGCATTTATCTGTATAAAATTAGAAGAACACCAGTTGTCTAGTCTAGAAAGCTCCTCATTCACCCTCCTTATAAAGTTTTCCACCCTATCCGGAGAGAAAGCCGCAAAAACCATCAAATCATCTGCATATAAATGTGCTCCCATAAATGTTAATGAAGTAAATATGTCATTTATATATAATGAAAAAAACATTGGTCCTAAAATTGAGCCTTGGGGAACCCCTCTGTATATCATCCTCAATCTTGAGTTTGTCCCATTAACCTGAACATACTGAGCCCTTTCACAAATGAAACTTTTAATCAGTCGACATAAGCTCTTGGAAAATCCGAAATTCCGATATAGTTTATTGAGCAAAATCTCATGACTTATAGAATCAAATGCACGAGTAAGATCAAGACTAACAACAGCCACACATCTTCTCCTGTCTAACTCTTCTCGAATGGAATCGGTTACACTTAACATTAAAGTCGTTGTGCTGTGTCCTCTTCGAAAACCAGACTGGTATGGAGAAAGCAAGTTTCTCTCTCGTATATGAGCAGATATCTGATCGTTAATGATGATCTCTAACACCTTAGATAAAGCAGGGAGAATGCTGATAGGACGAAAATCAGAGTATGAATTCGGAGAACTAACTTTCGGTACCGGGATTACCCTTGCACGTTTCCAAACTTCCGGAAAGCACGAAGTCGTCATTATAGTATTGTATATGTGGACCAAGTGGCTTGCAATCGACGGAAAAATCATTTTGACAAATTTAAGGTGAATGTCATCACAGCCAACAGCATTTGTTTTTATTCCACACATTGCGGCCCAAATTTCTGTAACGTCAGTGTTACGAAGCGTGTATCCATCATGCATTTCAGCAAATGCCGTCTCAAAGTCCATCGTGGGAGGACTAGATATCTGCGGCAACACAAAATGATCGTTACACCCATCTGGATCAATGTCATACCCCCCACGATTATCACCTGTATACCCAAGTTTGCGGAGTTCCATCCACATATCCCTAGCCGAACAACTAGTAAAAAAATTGCGGAAATGTCTAGCCCTTTCTCTACGGATGATCCTCTTAAGCCGATTTCGGTATCTGCAAAATGTTTTCCAGTTGGAATCGTTGCGACATTCAACGTAAGCCCTATAAGCAAAATCCCTCAGCTGTCTAGCTGAATTAATAGCAGCACAAAAATGCCAATCAATACGACCTGTTAAAACTATTTTCCTTTTTGGAACATGTGTATCGAACACTCTAAGTAAAATCTCATTAAAACATGCAATCTGGATATCAGGGTCATTCGTATAATATATTTCCCCAAAATCCGAGGCATCTAAATCTAACAGACAACTATTCAAATCCATAGCAGAATAGTCCCGTATCTCTATCCTACGAAGTGATTCTGTTTTCTCTACAGTGCACGAAATATAAACAGCAGCATGGTGGGAATTCAGTGCTGGAAACATAAATTGGCCTTGCGAAGCTACCATATTCCAATCATTAACCAAATAATAGTCAATAAGGGAACATCTGTCCGTCCGAAAATTAAAATGTGTTGGCAAACAATTGTGTAGAATATGTAGACCATATTGCGAACAAAGATCTCTCAATTCTCCACCACCAGCGAAAAGATTAATATTGAAATCACCAACCACAATTACAGAACTATACTTAGAACAAAGCTCACCTACGACGTCCCAACAGCTTCTAATTCCACCATAAGGAAGATATATCACTCCAACAAGCACTTTATGTTTAGAGTTAAAATTTATCTCAATAAAAATTCCCTCCGATACACAATCATTCTTGATCTCATAAACAACTTTCGAACGCAATGTCTCTCTAACATACATGCAAACGCCGCCTCCACGACCATCTAACCTATCCATTCTAAATAAACGGTATCCCGAAATATTTACCACTGAATTCGGCACGAACTCCTTCAACCATGATTCAGATATAGCAATGATATCGAAAACTTTTCCCGCAAATACAGCTCTTATCTCTTCTATTTTAGTTGAACTCGGCCCAGGCACAATACTTTGCGCATTAAAACGGATAACATTGAGATTGCAAGGGTCTAGTCCAAGACTATCTATAGCATCCTTGCCAATGATGGACGAGCCTATATTACTAGCCATAATCTGTGTTTAAATATCTTGTCCCTATTCGTGTTAATAAATTGTGTACTATTCTAAGCTTAAAACTAATTTTATTTTGAATAATCATTAACAAATTCATTCCTAATATTTAGAATTCAAATCTAATTTCGTGTAATAGCTATTCAAATATAATGTATATTACGATAAAAGATATATGGATTCTAATTTTAAAAATTATCCATTCATGACAATAGAAAGTATTTCAAAATTCCTTAATGCATTAATAATATTTTGTAATATTTGAAAATTGGATACTATATACGAATTATACACATTTTTTAATTAAAAAATCAGAACAAAAAGGATTTAGAAGATAAAGGAAATAATGCAAACAAGATATTACTACTTCTATGAATTATTTACTGATTCCGCACCCATTTCTTTTAAAATAGCTTCTAGTTCTCCAGCACGAACAATTTTGACAGAATCATCATTAAATACCAGCTTGACTTCAGGAATGTTCCTATTCATGAGTGAAAACTTTTTGATTTTATGTTTCTTCATTAAAGTACGACACATAAAGTTCATCTTGGTAGCAAGAGGAGTGAGATTGTCATTAATAAAAACACGGCTTTCAATGTCGTTATTAAGTATTTGACATAGTTTCAAACTTCGACTCGCCATATATTTCTTAAAAAGAGCATCACGTTTGTAAATATTATTGAATTTAACCATAACTTTCTTCTTGCGATTGACATAAGTGCAAATATTAATGTCGCAATGCTGCACCGGAATATCCAAGACTTCTCCAATTTTTATTATGGCATTGTATAATGATTCCGAGGACAAATCGCTAGGAAAACCACTAACGATAATATCTCCTCTATTTATCTGCCTTCTTAGGCTATTGTTTTCCACCTCTAATTGATATATTTTTGATTTAACATAGACTTCTGTCTCTTTAGTTTTTGCTACACAGCGGACCATCTCTTCTTTAATATCTTTCAATTGGGGAACGACATCCTCTGACACAATTTTCGAGAGATTTTTAATACAAACTTCCAGTTCATTGATTTTGGAGCACAAGTTGGTAGCCTCAGAAGAACGAGTCTCACGCAATGGCAGGTTGTCCAAACAAGAGGTGCATTTGAAAAGAACTCCGCTTTTACTATTTTTCATGAGCTTTAACATTGCGTCTGTAAGCATGGAATTTGTAGAAGAAACACATGCTGTATGAAACTTGAGGTTGCAAGATCCACAATTAATTACATTTGCTCCTTGAGCTTTATTATTGCAAATGCCGCACTGAGCCATATCAAAAGAAGAAATTCCAGCGAGTGTAGAACAAAAATCAAAAATTTATTTTTGCTTTTATTGTTAATGTCAATTGGTGAATACGAGGGAACAGTTACTTGCAGAGTCAAGAGCAAAGCACAATAACAACTACAAACTGATTAAATGCTTATGAGTTCAGTATAAGAGAGTGCAAATTCCGGGAGATAATGATGTTATTGTCTCTATAATCTTTGTTGTATATTATTCTCTTTATTCACACTGCAGTCAAAATCGCATTCAGTTTTCTTTTTGCACTTTATTTTATCATTCTCTCAAATCACTTATTTCGTCTTTTTGTTTTAGAGGGCATAATATTATGAAATGTATTGTGTCTTCTGGTATAGATATTAAAAAGTCTGCATTAATAAAATGTCTATATTTTTTTAAAAATAAAACAGAACTCAAACAATGTGTGTCACTACAGCAGTCATGATCCTGTTTCGAATCCCTTTATCAAAACTGCCACACAATTTCGTCGAATTTACATTATTTTTGAACAGCTCAAAAAATACACGTCACTCTCGTGTCATTGCCACACAATTTTAACCATCTCATCTCCTTTTGCTATCTATCATTTTGTTCTTATGACTTATCATCCTCTTTGATACGCGATAAGGGCTAGGTCACGCGTGGCCAACGACGTGTGCGAACAAAATTACTGCGATTTCCATCTACGTGTGGAAACAAAACAACAAGAACTCAAATCCCTTTTAATCTACAACATTTACGTTGAAAGGCACTTAAACAATACCCAGCAAAAACTAGGTAACCACATTTCATTACAATTGACATTACCAGGAGTAAAGCTCTCATTACACGTTGCATTACATTGCGGCGAGTTATAATGACTAACTTGTAATGACAAAAATTCTCGGTAATTTTCGAATTGTTATTCTCAAATTTTTAGGCAGTTGTAGTTAATATAATTATTCACATAATCGAGCACTTACATAAAAAATCAAAAAGAATATGTAATGTAACGGTAATTCTGAAGATTTTTCCGTTAAGAATTTTTTATCACAAATATTTCATAATAATTGTGTTTAATGACATTATCATATTATGTTTTAAATAAATGCTTTCTTATACCTCATTGACATTACACTTCCAAAATGCGCTTAAACTAAATTTCAAATGCCATTTGCCTTATAAAAAAGAGACTTAAAATCCACTTTTAGTAGATTTCGAACCTTATGTGAATTCGATATTGGATATATTATAACGTAATTCACGAATCCAACTCCCTTAAACAAACTACATTTATTTCTATTTTAAGTGTGAAATTAATTTGAGTGTAATCTTATTTAGATTATTTATTAGACAATATTCATTTCTATTCAAGTAGTTCTCTCATTACAGCACCACTCGCCATATTTTGATCCATTGTAATCGGCGATAGAAATTAATATTTTTGAGATTTCTTTGCCTGAGACAATAAGTGGCTATTTTGCAAGCTTTGGCTGGGGAGAAGTACTTTCCTCCTAGGACATGCGTATGTAAATGTAATCCGAAGCGATGCCAATTAATAAGTGGTTATTAATTTTTAAATAGGCTTACCTACAAGATTACCGGGTTATGAGAGTTTTTGCTGGGTATTATTATGTCGGAAATTATGTATCTGATTTCGGCAAGCATTTTTTATGTTTTTATGTAATTTTTGCAGCCAAAATGTTCCATGTTCCACGTCCAAAAATAACATTTTGCTCTTGAAACATGTTTGAGGCGATCATATTGCTTATCTGTGTGATTGGTGTTCAATTATATTGTAGGATTGCCATCAATCTAAAATTTTGCTCTCAAAATAATGCTATTGAATGCCATTACTTTTATTTGTAATTTAGTTTTTCCTTTTCCTTGTACGGAGGCTTTTTGCGCCAGTTTATATATTCATGACCACCCTAAACATGTTTCAAGAGCAACATGTATTTTTTGGAAGATGAACATGGAACATGTTTGTCTTCCTTGAGTTTGAAATATGCTCTCTATCATTCGAGATGATAAAACATTTATTGTTCCATTAGTTGGCTACAAGATACATTGCAAACATAGATTCAACATTCATTGAATTGAATTATTACATTCATAAGTCTTATTAATAAAATTACGATCCAAATAATGCAGTTGCAGTCCTTTTTTCATTAGGGTACAAATTATTTTTATGCCAATTGCGCATCCTCCTATTTGTACTTCACCGGTCAGCTGTTTTGCCGACGCGATAAATAATAAAAAAAAAACATTGAGAAACCGGCTCTTAGTTTATAAAAATCGGCACGACTGAACTTTCGGTAATATTTACATATTTCTAATTCGCAGTTGAATGATGACCGAGGAAAAAGGCTTACCGCAATAGTATGACATACTACGTTGAAAATAACCAATTTAAGTTGACAACTGATTTTCATTCCAATACAATTGATTTTAAGAACATTAAAATGCTTTAATTTTTTTGAGTTAGCACACTATTTAATGAAGGTAATTATGTTTTCATATTATTACCAAATTATTGTTGCATGTAAAAAATAAAAACAATAGATGGTTAACAACTGACCTCAAAAAATTGGGAACCACAAGCTAAAAAAAAACATATCCAATTACATCATATCACACTAACGATCGCTATCTACTGCCGACATATTGATGTGTTTCATTAACCACTCACAAAATATGGTGAACACTTTACATTTTGACCACATTAAAGAATTAAATACAAATATACAAATAATTGTTGTAAATTAACACACACTCATATATTGATTAACAAACAAACAAAAAATATTTAAATTGTAAATTTATGCTATATTCTTAAGAAGATCTCACACCAAAAACCTGTAAAGTAAGAGACAAATTCCATACAACTTACGAATTTCCCCCAATGTACATAGCATATGTATCTCCACTATATGCATATATAGTGAAGAGAGCAAAAACAGGCACCCACACAAACTACTCACTGACTCTCATATACTCGTACAAACTCTAAAGCATGAATTAATGATTACGATATTCAGTTGTAAGAGAAATGTATGTGTAAATGCAACAAACATTTGATAAACTTGTTATGCATTATAAATTATAATAGAATTAATGGAATGAGTGAGCGTGAAGTACAGACGTAATGGAACGGTACACAAAATCACTTTACGCCTGCATGAAATGTTAACACAACTGTTATAAGGACTATTGAAATTAACACATCAAAATCGTTCTTTAACTCTAATACAAAATAAACAATAATCGAGTGAAGAATCACTCTGGTCTGTCTACTCTGTAATTATGGTATTATTCTTATTATTACTATCAATACATAGAAATAATTTCATAAAAACTCTTCCTCCCCGAACAAAACCTTCAATATTGTTAAACATATCCAGAGAGGAAGGATATACAAAATTATATTCGGATATTTAAATATATTAATTATAAATATTCCCAGTATATCTAGAGGAAAAAAATATGTCTTCCGATACAGTAATAACGAAAATTGGTCTCACTAAGCAAAAACTCGTATTCGTATGTTTATAGTACTAAGTTACGTTTTAAGGATTTCAATGTATATACAAACCTACTATATAAATATCTACACAAACACAAACAGACATATTTTCATCTGCACAAAGAAGCCTCATTAAATTTCCAAAGGCTACAACATGTATTTTGTGGCTACAAAGAATAAAGTAAACTAATCTTTGGAATAAAAAAACTACGGGCATGGGTCTCAAGAAAATTAGTCTCTCAGCAAAACAAAATTGAATGATTTAAAGTAAAAATTATATGAACACAATCGGAGAAGGAATAAAATCTCCCCTAAATATGTTTCAAGAGCATAATGTTATCTTTTCACGGCAAACATGGAACAAAAATACTGTTTCTCGCCAAGCATAACATGCTTGTCGAAATCAGATAAATAAATGTAAGATAATAACATGTTTCCCCTGAAAAAGTAACATTATTCTCCAGAAACATGTTTGGGGGTGATCATATTCCTTCTCTGCGTGTATATACTAAAAAGAAAAATATTGAGCTAATATTATAATTTAAAATTTTAAAAAACTAACCTTACACAATTTCGGAGACAACAAAACAAAGAAGAAGCTCCAACTTGAAGAAGGTCCAACTTGAAAATGAAACAATTCCATAAAGAAAATTGGTTGCCCATTTCAATTTAAATTATTGGGGTCTACGTTAATAATGGAATCTGACCTCCCTCCCACAAAAAAAAAAAATCAACGCTATATAAATTTTTGGAATCTTCTTTAATGTAATTTTTGTGACACATTGCCATTGGTTTGATTTTTATTTGTAAGTTTTTTACATTTGCTCAGTACTTTTTTGGCTACGCTTTTTTTGTTGGGACATTATATCAAATGATATTGTCCCAATATATTAAAGTATATGTCCAAACATTTTATGCTTGCATGTAAAAAACATTGTGTTAAAACCAATTTATGGTTTTGAAAATTTGTTTTTACATAAATAGTTTAAAAGGGACGTCCCTTGTTATTGAGCTTAACATGGAATCGGACTGCAGTCAGTGATAAGAGAGAAGTTCATCACTGTGGTATCACAGTGTGCCTGTGGTATCACAGTGTGCCTAACCTACATTTTTGTATTATAATTACAAAATATAATAAATGTACAAAATAAGCACTAGCAGCTAAGGCTATTGGCTTAAACATATAAAAACACTCCTTTTCTTCCGTGTAGTTTATAAACTATTGCATTTCTTATTTTCAGGTATGGACAAGTTTTGCAGAATGATGAAATTTTATAAGTTTCGACAAATATTTAACTTAATACAATCAAACATTTTTAACCCTTCGTTGGATGACATTGCATATATGCAATGCTAGTTTCTTGCCTGTCCTGCTCCTATTCTTTTACATATTTTACCATAATTTTTTTGTTATTCACATTTTGGAAACCGTAGATTATATTTGATAAGAATTTGATCCAGTATCGTAACAATTTCATTTAAATAAAGTAAAATTAAAATAAGTATTTTGAGTACCTCGAAAAATTTAACTTATTTGTTTTAATATTATGAAACTTTATTAATTTTTTTTTAAATGTAAATATAAAATGAAAAGTTTACTCTATTCTAAAGGCTACATATATTGTTTTATAATACAAATTATATTTACAAGTGTTCTACGATGAATGATATCATATCTGCAATTTCATGCGTTTTAGCCGATATGAACTGTAATTGTATATGTGCAATATCATGCACTTAATCCATTTTTGTTACTACTAGGACACTTAGCGACGAATATGAATATAAAAACAAATATTTTAAAGATGATGTAGATTTAAACACGGAGTTTGATATAAATCGAGGTCGTAGAAGAAGCACAGGGTGTAGGAGAAGATTCGAGTTGATGCTTGGCCTACATCGTTAGAGAATCGTATAACATACAAGCTGCTGGGTTGTAATTGTTACACGTATATTCATCGTGATAGATAGGTTCAAAATTTTCCTGCGGTGGTCTATCCGCTGTCAATAATGTTAATGGTGATAATTTTAGATGTTTCAAAGCTCCTCAAAGTTGTTCATAATATGGTGAAAGACATTCGAACTCGGTTATAGAGCTTAATATGCACGCACAGAAAAAACATGTTTGAACATGGTTGCCGCATCCATTTAATGCTTATCTAGAGTATGCAATTGACGCGAAAACCATGTATTTTGTCTTTGTAAAAATAATTTTCGAGCTGAGAAAAATATATGTTGGCAATATGCATTTAAATGGTTCTCAAATGCCGCAAACATGTTCTATTATTTAAATGATAGAATTTGAGACCATTACATGGTCGGGAAAATCATGTACCTGACCATTCAATTTTTTACTTTTTTGTCAGGGATAAAAGTATTTTTATAGGTTACGTATAGACATGTCTAGAACCATTCCATGGCCATAAATATCATGTATATTGTTTTCGTAACCATTTACTAGTTTAATTTTTTTGCAGCAAAAATAATTTTATAAAAACATTGAGTAGGTACACACGATTTTCATTTTGCGCGTCAGTCGTGTGTTGATTGTTTCTTGGAATGGACGGAGAATACGGAATTACTGTGTTTTGTGTTAATTTATTTATTCACAAGTGGCACGTGGTTTTATGTGAACACAAAAAGGGGAAGTGTAATTGAAAACAATGTACCTGGTTTTTGTTCTGCATTTTGATATATGGTATAATTTATTTTTATTTGCAGTTACATGATGTCTGCGTTTGTACATTTGGTGGGCACGAAGTAAATATGGAATGATTACTTATTGTTGAAATTGTACCAAAATAGAGTACGTAAAAATATGTGATGTTTGCCTGGACAACACTATAAAATGTGACAATCATGTTTCTTCTCTGCGTGTGGAATCGAACTGCATTCAGTGATAAACAGAGAGTAAATATTGTAGTATCATAATTAACTGAAAAGTCTAAGTGAAAATGAAGTTTTGGGTCGTCATTATACCTAACCTAAGTAAAAAAGATGGTCCAGATTTCCGTGTATCATAAAAGCTGACATATACCAAAAACCAGTTTTAAGCTTGTGGTTCGCTCCAACTTCTGTGTTCCATCAAATACAATCATATAAGATATGGCGGTTTCTATATCTTGTAAAAGCGTAGCATACGGCTGCATACACAATCATCCGCTGCTCTTATGTTACTCGGCACAGATGCGCCTCCAACTCTAGGTGTCCTGTAATGATTCCTATGACGTTTCTGTTCGCCATCCTCTTTTCTTTAAGCATGGTAGTTCTTCAGTATTTTTCTTGTTTGGGTCACCCCCTAGAAGTTTCGTCGCCATACCGACCGTTGCACTATTCCACGTGGAACAGTTTGTCGAAGCCCGCCAAAAGGTCCCGCCTCTATGGGATTGCGTTCTCCAAGTTCACTTCCCTTTGTGTTAAATGCAAAAATGCGAAACTGGCTGTGCAGCAAAAAATACAGAAATTATTTAGAATCCCAAAAGTTTGACTTTGACCATTACACCCTGAGAAGGAATATGATCACCTCAAACATGTTTCAGAAGTAAAATGTTAGTTTTCGATGGGGAACATGTAACATGTTTGACGCAACCATGCTATTGCCTCAGAAATTATGTCTCTGATTTTGGCAAACATTTATGTTCCATAACATGAAAGAAAAAACGTTTGGACTAAGGTCAACTTGACTTTAATAATTTAGGAAAATTATTTAAATTTAATGAAATTGTATTTACATTTGTTGTCTTTTTACATTTTTACTACAAAGCAAAAAATCGTTCAAATATAGGACACTTTATTTTAAAGACGTTTTTTACTTGAAAGATGTGTCTTTATTTGGAAAATAAAGTTGTCGTTAACTCGTTTTTAAAGGACTTTGATAGCATATGAAGAAAAAAAAACTGAAAAAGCGAAAAACTAAAATTTGCTTCCTAGAAGCAAGTACACAAAACCCAAATTTAAAAAGAGAATTGTGTCCTAAAAGTATCCTTACTTGTATTCTCCGCTTCTTTGGCTCGGAATCAATACCAAAATTTTTAAAGTAAGGACAAAATCTTTGGAACCGGGCAGGCTTTTTTTCAGTGTACCCTAAACCACATAGTGGTCAGGGTATAATAACTTTGATCTGCCAAAAAATGCGCCTACCAGAAATATAGATTTTAGACCCCATAAAATATATACCGATCGACTCAGAATCACCTCGGTCGAGTCGATCGGTATCGACCGTCCGTCTGTCCATGTATTTGCTGTTCGCTGAATTCCGGTTGCAATTATAAACCGATTTTGATGAAATTTGGTATATTGCGTTTTGTTGGCACAAGGATGGACGCTACTGAATTTGGAAAAATCGGATCAAATCTAGATATAGCATCCATATATATATATATATATATATATATATATATATATATATATATATATATATATATATATATATATATATATATATATATATATATATATATATATATATATATATATATATATATATATATATATATATATATATATATATATATATATATATATATATATATATATATATATATATATATATATATATATATATATATATATATATATATATATATATATATATATATATATATATATATATATATATATATATATATATATATATATATATATATATATATATATATATATATATATATATATATATATATATATATATATATATATATATATATATATATATATATATATACACGACTTTCCAAAATTTGGCCATAATATTCATATTTATTAACCAATGCTACCCAAGTTTCAAAGGTGTATGTATTATCCGATCGTATTTAGACTTACACCTATATCTTACATAATAATATTGCCCGATTTTCACGACTTTTGATTTATTACTATTGAGCGATTATAGCGATTTCCTCTTTTTAATAATGGACTCAATATTAGTTATATACTAGCTCTGTAGGTGCAAAATCAACTATAGCTAAAACTATATATAATATCAGACATTTCCGCTCAGATTGTGACAAAACTGCCATAATAGTGTACCTCTTAATGTTCTTAAATATGGAAATGCGGTTTATCTTTCAAACCTATACCAATTTTTATATTATTGTTTTTTTTTCGTTTTATGTCTAATTATATATTATTAGCCCTTATTTCATTTTACGATATTCTAATTTTTTTGTTTAATCATCTGGAATTACATACTGTATTTATGAGATTGGAACCTTTTTTATAGGTTAGGTTAGGTAGCAGCCCGATGTATCAGGCTCACTTAGACTTTTCAGTCCATTATGATACCACAGTGGTGAACTTCTCTCTTATCAATGAGTGCTGCCCGATTCCATATTAAGCTCAATGACAAGGGACCTTCTTTCTATACCCGAGTTCGAACGGCGTTTCACATTGCAGTGAAACCACTTAGAACAGCTTTGAAACACACAGAAATGTCACCAGCATTATAAACTTTTGGTGTTCGGTCGAAGCAGGAATCGAACCCACAACCTTGTGTATGCAAGGCGGTCATGCTAACCATTGCACCACGGTGGCTCCCTTTGTAAATGAAACTAAAAATAAATAACATACTTTGGTAACCCTCTAGAATTTGATATTTTAGCCACTAAAGTCTTCGAAATTTTTAAATTTCCTGACTACTTTAATGTTTTAAACTTAAAGCAGATTTTAATTGTTAACCAAAAGTGTAAAACTACCACAATACTGGAATTCAATAAATTTATACCCCACTTACTCACCACTGCGTCCAAATTAAAATGATCATCTTTCCTCTCCACGTAGCTGAAATCTCACTCACATGGAAGAAACTCGAAACTAGTTATATGCACACTTGTAATAACCATGAAATTTCCACAACGAATTTTTCCATTTTAAACGCATTAAAAATTAAAATATTCCGTTTGTCTGTGATTTAGAATCAAATCCATTTTTATTTTATCACCACAAAAACGATGCAAACATACAAGCTTACGTGTGAAATCGTTTGTACAATGATACACAGTCATTACCACACATCCATGCAGGAACAGTCACACAAACACATTTCCAGCGGGAGAAAGCGGAATGAATTTCAGCATAGATTAACTCAAACAGGACAACCATTGCAAACTATAGCAAATCGCCACAGTATTAGATGCCAGATGTTTTTGTTACGAAAACCTACACCCAGAAAAAAGTGACCCCTTCTTTAAGTTAAAATGAACTCATTGTGAAGAAAGTTGAACTTCGTATAGCGCCAAAGACATTTTTATTTGTTTGAACGATGTGATTTTCGTAGAAATTAGGAATAATGCATTCCATATATTAGTTAACATTTTCCTATATTTATATACCACTATACTACAGAATGAAAAAATTTAACTAATTTGAATTCATATATGGAATGATTTTATTGAAATTTTTTCATTCATTTCGACAAATCTTACACATTTGTGGTAAAACTTTTACTTCATAATTAGAACTGCTTACCTTCGTTTTTAAATACAATTTTATTTATTTCTATAAGCAATTTTATCTTCAATAAAAGACATGTTTTATTAATATATTGAATATATTTATTAAGAATCAACAGCATCGAATCTCTTTGAAATATTAGTTTATTATTCCACTATTTCCAATTTCCGTGTGATATTATCAACTGTAAAACGCACTTTTTCTTCTTCT
This sequence comes from Haematobia irritans, assembly GCF_050003625.1. Lineage (NCBI taxonomy): Eukaryota > Metazoa > Arthropoda > Insecta > Diptera > Muscidae > Haematobia > Haematobia irritans. The sequence continues at coordinate 88,595,515 of NC_134398.1, forward strand.
TGTACTTTTCACTTTTAATAAGTTGCTGCCTAATGATTCTGTCCTCCTTTTACAACTTCAATACCTACAAATATAAAAAATCATAAAACATTTTTGTTGCAAAAGGTTAGCGTCACTGAAATTACCTGTTAATTGAAGATTCCAAAATGAAGACAAATGAAAGGGTTGTTATTCTGCTGGTGTTTTCTTTCTTTATACACTATCACGAACATTGATAGATTTATTTAAAAAAAACGAAAATTTTTCTCACTAATTTAAAATAACAAATATTTTATATATTTTATTTGTTATTTATTATATTATTTTACCATATTATTTTTTAACAATCTCTCCGTATACCAAAACAACGCGATTCCAACTAAAAAAAACAACCGACGCGCAAATATATCGATTACACCCACGCGCAAACACATCGATTACGATGACAGGTATCGATTACAGGTAGACAATAGAAATTTAGGAAAATTTCCTATATTCTAACAAGTGTGTTTCCTTAAGTTTTGAAAGGATTGCATACTTCTTAGTACGAATGAACTAAAATATTTTTCTATGCCAAGTGTTGTTCGTATGTATGAAAAACTTTCTATTATAAAGGAAGTCGCAATTATCATTTTATAAGAAATTTTACTAATTTTGAGGAAACTTGGTTTTAGTTCGGTTTTTGTTTATTTTTACGAATGCTTTGTTATCGGTGAATAAAATTTTCTGTTTCAGTAGTAAATTCTTATACCGAGCGAAGAAAATAGTATGAGTAAAATTCCATGCCTTATTCTAGTTAATGAACTATTCCTAACTGCTTACAGTTTAGGATTTTTTTACTGAAACGAGTAAATTTTATTATTTTTCACAAAAATTTACCTTAATGGAAATAAAATGGATAAACTATATTGATGAAAATTTTTTCCTTTAGTTTCGAGGGCACTTTTTTCTGGGTGTAATACTCGTATAATCGTATGAAATTACTTAAAAAAATTCAGGACAAATAAAACGGAGGCATGTCGGACGATCCATTATAAGTGAAGCAAAAAAGCCTGCTCAACTACGCTCATCTAATCCCAGCAAAAAAAGCGTCACCAAAAAAGTAGTGAAAATCTTCCTTTTGGATCCGGAAGTGGTGCAAAATTGGCGCAGAAGCGATAAATTTAACATGGGCTTGTCATAGGATGGATGTCCACATTTCGATAGCCGTTGCACTGAATTTACATCACTTTTTAAGGTGTGATCCGAATTCAGTGTTTTGGATTGAACAATTTTGAACAATTTTGTGATATATTGCCTAATAATTAAATTTTATATACTTTTTTATAATTTAAATGCATTCTAACGCCTGTCTGAAACGTTTAACCTAAAATATTTTCAAAAATTCGGAATTGGATTTAGAATTTTTCTCGACAAAGTTTTAATAAATTGTTCAATTGTATTAATTCTTACTTTGTTTTTCACCCATTTGAAACAAAAAAAAAATAATTAAAATTATCCATAAAAAACATTAAAAGAAGCGAGTTATAAAAAATTGAATTAAAAGAACTTCCTGTGTAGTTAAATAAATAACATCTTTGGGAGGACACTTTTGGAAGTGCTTTTAAAGTTGTGCCTTTGGAACAATTTCAAAATTTGTTTGCTGGGATACGCTGCACATTTTAACTAATAAGGATCTATGCAATTTTCATTTCATAATTTCATTTCTCTTCGAATTTAGTCAGCAAAATCAGCAAAAGATCTTATAGCTCCCACCGTAATATATCTGTTTAGGTTCTGATGTCAACACTCAGCGGCTTACCAATATTTTTTACAATCAAATATCCGAAATATATTTGTACTTGAGAGACAATAAAACGGTATATTTGCAATCATTTAAATATTTATTCACTTACAAACAAATAATATCATGTAGATTTAACTACAACGTACACTTGCTTTCTTTGCACTGAACTTTTCTCAGTTTTCGGCTGTGAATTCGATTTGTAAAATGCAAAAAAAACTTAGTAAATATAAAAATACTAAGATTTGATTTCTAAATATTTTTTAATATCCTAAGACGTTTTCATAATTACTGAAGAAAAAAGTACATTGTAAGTTGAAAATTTTCCTAAGTAAATAAACATTTGAGTAACATTTGAATCGTATTCGCTTTCAAAGGATATTCTTGTAACCCGGAATAATAAGTTTCTAGTTTAAAGCAAAAATAAAAATTTCATAAAATAGATATTCCAAAAATTCTAACACAAACAAAAACGTTCTATGCACGCATAGAAAGAAAACCCTTTGGAAAACGTGCATCGAAAACGTTGCTCTTTTGTAAGTGTTTTTTGAATTACTTGAGAACGTCTACACACCGAAAGAATTCTGTTCGTTAATTTTACGAAGAATTCTTCATTAACCATTCTTCGTGAATTCTTCATTAAAACAACGAAATTGTCATTAATTTTCGTAAATTTTACGAAGAACATTTTACGAATATACGAAATGTGTACGTAATATTCTACATTAACTTTTCTTCGTATAAAGTTTCTTCAAATTTCATGACTTTTCTGTATTGAAGTTTTTACGAATTTATGAATATTTGAATATGCGTTAAAATTTATTCAAAAAAAGTACGAGACATTTTCTTTGAAATAACGAAGAAGTTTCATTGAAGTTGTAAAATTTCCGTTGGCGACAGAAACTTGCCTTTGATAATGTGCTTGAGTGTATTCTTTTATTCAATTTTTAATGCATGTAAATGCTACTTCTCATTTGGGTGACAGCATGCTATGAATAAAAGTGAAGCAACCAAACTAATTGTTATTCAAAAACTTAACATGTAAAGTAGTGATGACATTATTCAAACTTGTTACTACAAACAAATGCACTTTGGACTATAACATTTTTTCTAAAAGTTCGAAAATTTTTCACAAAAAGTACTAAAGTTTTTCATAAAAATTACAAAATTGTTTCATTAAAAGTACTTAACAATTTCATAAAAAGTATGAAAATTTTTCGTAAAAGTACGAAGGTTTCTCATAAAAGAAACGAAAATGTTTCATAAAAAGTATGCAACTTTTTCATAAAAAGTACGAAGTTGTTTCTTACATACCACGTAAATTTTGGAAAAAGTTTTCTTCGTAAAAAGAACGAAATATTTCGCACTTTTAATGAAAATTTTCTTTGGTTGTAAAACAATGACAAATTTCGTACTTTTAACGAAATTTGTCATTCTTATTATGAAGAAAATTCTTTCGGTGCACCGATAAAAGTACAAAATTTGTTATTGTTTTACAACCAATGAAACTTTTCATTAAAAGCACGAATTATTTCGTTCTTTTTACGAAGAAAAGTTCTTCCAAATTTTTCGTAGTTTATAAGAAAAAATTCGTACTTTTTATGAAAAAGTTTCGTACTTTTTATGAAACATTTTCGTTATTTTTATGAATTTGTTTCGTACTTTTTACGAAATTTTAATGAAACAATTTCGTACTTTTTATGAAAAACTTTCGTACTTTTTGTTCGAACTTTTAGAAAAAATGTTATAGTCTAAAGAGCATTTGGTTGTAGTAACAAGTTTGAAAAATGTCAAAGTGTTGTTCGAACTTTTAGAAAAAATTTTATAGTCTAAAGTGCATTTGGTTGTAGTAACAAGTTTGAAAAATGTTTAACGGTTGCTTTACGTGGTGTTTTTGGAGACTTCGTCGTTACCAGGTCATTACCAGTAATATTCTGAAGTCATTAGCAGTAATGTTCTTTGCATCGGATTGAAAGCGGTTCATTTATTTTTTTTTTTTTTTGTCATCTGCACTGAAAAAAATATTGTCGTGAGGTCAAAGATTTCATGTCTTTAAAATACGAATACAAATTTTGCTTAGCATAGAAGACGCATTTCTCTAAAATAAAGTTATTTTCCTTGTCCAAAAGTCGATAAACTTTTCAATGAAGTCGTATTGTCCTTATAATTAAGTGATTTGACTTAAAAATGGGTATCTTAACATGAAAGAAAAAATTTATAGGCTAAGGTCAACTTGGCTTTAATAATTCGGAAAAATTCTTCAAATTTTATGAAATTGTCTCTAAATTTGTTGTCTTTTTGCATCTTGACTACAAAGCAAAAAATCGTTGAAATATAGGACATGTTTTTCAAAACTTTATTTTAAAGACGTGTTTTACTTCAAACATAGCATAATTTCTACTGGAAGTCGAGTCCTAATTTGGAAAATAAAGTTGCTGTTAACTCGTTTTTAAAGGGCTTTGATAGCATATGAAGAAAAAAAGCTGAGAAAGCGAAAAATTAAAATTTGCTTCCTAGAAGCAAGTACACAAAACCTAAATTTAAAAGAGAATTGTGTCTTACAAGTATCCTTACTTGTATTCTCCGCTTCTTTGGCTCGGAATCAATACCAAATTTTTTAAAGTAAAGACAAAATCTTTGGAACCGAGTATGCTTTTTTTTCAGTGTGACCATATATCTTATTTCCATAAAGATTGCAAAATGTGAAAACATGCATGTTTTTGTAAACTTAACCCTTTAACTACCGAAATAAACTGAATGTTAAAACCTCTATTTTTTTTTGTTTTACTTGTACTAACAGCATGTAAAAAAATTAATTTTGAGGACCTACCCCAATTACTTCAAGAGCTATATTTCTAAAAATTGATTATTGAATTGTGACCAAATGGTCTTTCGAAAATGAGCACTTTTTGACCAGTAATATCTTTCGAAGTGTGAGAAAAAATACAAAAAAGAACCCGAAGAAAGAATAGCTACAGCTTTCGCATGAAAAATGGTTTCAAAATTTCGTATTTTTCGTTTATTGTTAAAGAAGTTTATAAAAATCCATTTCAGTGCCAACCAATATGGAATGTATTTATAGCTTATTTAGATAAAGGCCTCTACTTAAAAATAACTTCGATAAATAAATAGAAACTTAGTTGGGAAATAGAGTTTGGTGTCGTTTTCAAATGTCCTCCTAAGTGGACATCGGTAGTCCACTTAGGAGGACATATTAATAATTGTTTTTGCGTCATCCAAAAAGTTAAATAGCAACAAGTACATAATTTTCTGCGATTATCTAAAATTGTATTTGTTAAATTGCAGAACATGTCTGTCGTATTTGTAGATTATTTAAACTTTTATTGCCAAGATATTTCTTTTTCGACCAAATATATGTTGTATGTTATGAGGTTATATGCTACGAGTATATGAGGTTATTCTGAAAACTTGTTTCTGGAATTGTAATTGCGATATTTAGCCTATATGTTAATATCTTTCCAAGTGTGAGAAAAAATACAAAAACGAACCCGAACAAATATCAGCAATATTTTTTATATTTTATTTTACGTTTATTGTTAAAGAAGTTTAAAACAAGTATATACGGCCGTAAGTTCGGCCAGGCCGAAGCTTATGTACCCTCCACCATGGATTGCGTAGAAACTTCTACTGAAGCCGATGGCAAGGTATCTTAAAACTTCCCAACAACGTAATATATACCACATAGTCCATACGTGGTATATATTAAACTACAAAAGGGCCGATTAAATACGTATATAATTAAGTTTCCATAGAAATAAAATTTTGACAAAATAAAATTTTGACAACATTTTCTATAGAAGTAAAATTTTGACAAAATATTCTATAGAAATAAAATTTTGGTAGATTATTTTTGGCTCGAGTGGCAGCCATGATTATGAACCGATATGGACCAATTTTTGTGTGATTGAGGATCGCCTATATAGAACTATAGACCGATATGGACCAATTTTAGCATGGTTATTAGCGGCCTTATACTAACAGCACGTTGCAAATTTCAACCGGATCGGATGAATTTTGCTCCTCCAAGAGGCCCGGAGATCAAATCTGGGGAACGGTTTATATGGGGGCTATATATAATTATGGACCGACATGGACCAATTCTTGCATGGTTGTTAGAGACCATATACTAACACCACGTACCAAATTTCAACCGGATCGGATGAAATTTGCTTCTCTTAGAGCAATCGCAAGCCAAATTTGGGGATTCGTTTATATGGGGGCTATACGTAAAAGTGAACCGATATGGACCAATTTTTGCATGGTTGTTAGAGACCATATACTAACACCATGTACCAAATTTCAGCCGGATCGGATGAAATTTGCTTCTCTTAGAGCAATCGCAAGCCAAATTTGGGGGTCCGTTTATATGGGGGCTATACGAAAAAGTGGACCGATATGGCCCATTTTCAATACCATCCGACCTACATCAATAACAACTACTTGTGCCAAGTTTCAATTCGATAGCTTGTTTCGTTCGTAAGTTAGCGTGATTTCAACAGACGGACGGACGGACATGCTCAGATCGACTCAGAATTTCACCACGACCCAGAATATATATGGGGTCTTAGAGCAATATTTCGATGTGTTACAAACGGAATGACAAAGTTAATATACCCCCATCCTATGGTGGAGGGTATAAAAATGTATTTAAATGCTCACCAAAATGGAAACTATTTATAGCTTATTTAAATTATTGCCTCTACTTTAAAATAACATCGAGAAATTTATCGAAACTAAATGCGGAAATAGAGTTTGGTGTCGTTTTTGAATGTCCTCCCAAGTGGACATCGGTAGTCAAAGGTTTGAGTTAATAGTGTGTACACGCAAAGAAACTATACTTTCCTCATGAACCAAACTTCAATTTCCTTAACAGCAAGTTTTAATTTTTCGCTTTTTCAGCTTTTTTTCTTCATATGCCATCAAAGTCCTTTAAAAACGAGTTAACGACAAATTTATTTTTCAAATTAAGACTCAACTTCCAGTAGAAATTATGCTATGTTTCAAGTAAAAAATGTCTTTAAAATCAAGTGTTTAAAAACATGTCCTATATTTGAACGATTTTTTGATTTGAAATCAATTTTTAAGTGAAATCAATTTTTAAGTGAAATCACTTAATTATAAGGACAATACGACTTCATTGAAAAGTTTATCGATTTTTGGACAAGGAAAAAAACTTTGTATTAGAGAAATGTGTCTTCTATGCTAAGCAAAATTTACATTCGTATTTTAAAGACATGCAATCTTTGACCTCACGACAATATTTTTTTCAGTGTAGATTCACGAAAAATTTCATGTTCTCCGCTTTTAGTAACCAAAACTTGCTACCTGTCTAATTCAGATAGTTCACCGTCGTTTTCCACCGTCGTTTCCCCACTTCATTCTCATGTAAATCGAAATAAAATTTGGCCTCTGTGGTCATATGTGTATAAATCGGACTAAAGACATGCATGGGAGCTATATCTAAATCTGAACCATATTTGGCATGCATAGTAAGAATGTTAAGACTACTCCCTGTGCAAAGTTTCACGTAGATCGGAGCGAAAGATATATATGGGAGCTACACTGAAAAAAATATTGTCGTGAGGTCAAAGATTTCGTGTCTTTAAAATACGAATGCAAATTTTGCTTAGCATAGAAGACGCATTTCTCTAATATAAAGTTTTTTCCTTGTCCAAAAGTCGATAAACTTTTCAATGAAGTCGTACTGTCTTTATAATTAAGTGATTTGAATTAAAAATGGGTATCATAACATGAAAGAAAAAATGTTTGGGCTAAGGTCAACTTGACTTTAATAATTCAGAAATATTTTTTAAATTTAATGAAATTGTCTTTAAATTAGTTGTCTTTTTGTATCTTGACTACAAAGCAAAAAATCGTTCAAATATAGGACATGTTTTTCAAAACTTTATTTTAAATAAGTTTTTTACTTGAAACATAGCATAATTTCTACTGGAAGTCGAGTCTTAATTTGGAAAATAAAGCTGTCGTTAACTCGTTTTTAAAGGACTTTGATAGCATATGAAGAAAAAAAGATGAGAAAGCGAAAAATTAAAATTTGCTTCTTAGAAGCAAGTACACAAAACCCAAATTTAAAAGAGAATTGTGTCTTAAAATTATCCTTACTTGTATTCTCCGCTTCTTTGGCTCGGAATCAATACCAAATTTTTTAAAGTAAAGACAAAATCTTTGGAACCGGGCATGCTTTTTTTTTCAGTGTATATCTAACTCTGAACAACAATATGTTTTCTGTAGCGAATATCAGAATGCAAAACAAACATAAAAAAGCGGTTATGACGTTAAAAATCAAAAACAATAGAAGAAGAAGATGGGAAATTGGCCGACGTCATACCAAAGAGTTCATTTACGGTGTTCGATACATGCACGTTCCTTAATTTTTAATTTGCAATATTTTTTGTTAAAAACTCACAAATGATGTTAAATTTTGTGTAAATAATAATGAGACACATTTGACCGATTTTTCTACGTCATTCCCTGATATAAATTTCTTTTTATTCTTAGTTTAATTTGTGGAACAAAAAATCATAAACGACACATTTGCATCGAACGTCGTCAATGGATTGATAATCTCTGCTGCTATTTTACCATCTTCTTCTTCAATTGTTTTCGTTAAAAATAACAACCCAGCAAAAAAAGCGTCGCCAAAAAAGTGGTAAAAATGTTATTTTTGGATCCGGAAGTTGTGCAAAATTGGCGAAGAAGCGATGAATTTAACATGGGCTTGTCATAGGACGGATGTACACCATTTCAACAGCCGGTGCACTAAATTCGCATCACTTTTTAAGGTGTGATGCAAATTCAGTTTTTTGGATGGGAATTAAGAAATTTTGTGATATTTTGAAAAATAAAAAATTTTTAAAATTTTTCTTATGATTATTAATGAGTCTAACGCTTGTCTGGAACATTTGACATCAAATATTTTCAAAAATTCACAATTTTTCTGACATAGATTTAGATTTTTTTAGGCCAAATTTAAATAATTTGTACCATTTTATTAATTCCTAATCTGTTTTTAACCTATTTGAAGTAAAAAATTTTAAATTTCCCATGAATTATATGAAAAAAGCCAGTTATAAAAAAATTGACTCAAATGAACTTCCTGTGAAGTTAAAATAAAGAACCTCTTTCTGAGGACATTTTTGGAAGTGCTTTTAAAGTTGTGCCTATAGAAGAGCTTTAAAATTTTTTTGCTGGGAAAGGAAACAAAATATTTACAATAGTGGCAGATGATGTAGAAAAACATTGGTGCCTAAGCTAGGGTTAAGATAAAAATGCTTCAAATATAGACTAAGAGTTTTTTTTTACATTCTAAATGGGGCAGAAAAGACCCCTTGGCCATAAAGGATCCTATAGGTCAGTAAGCACCACAGCGTGTCAGTAGGGACCCCAATGTTAGGTAGTCGATATGCGGGTCAGTAAAGACCCGTTGAGTCAATAAGGGCTCCGCGGTACTCAATAAGGTTCAACATATATAAACAGATGGGTTAGTGGTGACCCCATTAACCTAATAAGGGTTAACAATAGAAACAGCTATCGAATGAATAGAGCAGGATCAAATTTATGATAATACAGCTGAAAAGTTAGAATGTATGCAATTTAAAGAAGATCGTTTTATAAACACATGAATTATGAGCAAATCGGTTATAAATATATATGACAGCTTTATTTAAATCTGAACCTATTTTCAATAGCCAAAAATCAATAGCGATTGTGTTTGACAGGGCAAAAAGACCCTGTGACAAATTTTGTGGATGATCGGAGTTAAACTGCGAGCTGTACTTTAGAATTATATTCGACTCGGAATTTAATTCTAAGACGATCGGTATATTAAAGATGGATCTTTTCCTTCTTGGTGTTACATACAAATGCACAAACTTATTATACCCTGTACCACAGTAGTGGTATACCCTTCAATGAATTGAAATGCCAAAAAAATCAATTAATTATTTCGTTTATCAAGTATACTTTTAATTTCTTATTCTTAATTGATACTATCATTTCTGTGATTGAATCAGGTAAAAACTCACGAGATTTATCGTTGCTAGAATGAACTACCTTCGTATATATTAATATATCGGTCATACAAATTGTACACTGCGTTGCGCAACATTAAAAATTTGAGATTCACACGCCATTTTTTTCGTTTTTTTACATAGGAAAACATTTTTTTGTCGGAGCAGAGGAATATTTCCATAGTTCTGATAGATAAACCCATCCCTGTTTAAGGTTCGTTCGTTTGCTCGCTCCCTGTTACATAGACACACGAACTTTCCATTATTAATATTCAGCATAATTTTGCCAGAGGACTGTCAGTCAGAGAAATTAATTGCAACAATTTACAAATGAATACCTCCACAACAGCACTGGCTGTTCCAACAGCAATTATTAGAGCAGACTCTATTGGAGGAGAATGGTGTGAGCTAGGCCTGGTACGTAGGTGGCAATTGTACGGGCGGTGGCAGATATATTGTGCAATAGCAACAAAATACCGACCAAGAGCCATGGACCAGCATTAGCAATCGGTGATGGGCGGGAAGTGAGGCAAACAGAAGGACAACCGGATCCTCAGTCTCATTTCATTGGAGACAAAAACGATGAACGGCAGGCAACTGCACAAATAATGTGGAGCGAAGGAAAAGGGACTAAATGCGCAATTATGGTGCGATAAACTACAAGCATGTACACTTAAGTTGGTCGTCAACAACAAAATTATGTTGCAAATAACAACGACGACAAGCAGCGACAAAAGGAACAGCGACAACGGCTGATGCCATTGTTGCTGCTCCAACAATCAGTCCCCACCACAATAATACAAAAACAAAAAATATCAACATATATAAAAGTTAAAAATAATAAAAATGGATGTATTTTTCATGTCCGCATACATCCTCACACTTGGATGCATCTGTAAATTTACTAATGGCATCACTTGCGCTTTCTGTGATATGGGACATATAGTGGTTTGGTTTGGAGAAACAAAAATATGGAAATAAAATTCATTTTGGCCGATCAGTTTGGTCCAATCTTCAAGTCATCGTTATTGCCATCAATTCCATCGAAGTATTTTAACAGTCAAAAAGGTTTGAAGCATATCTAAATATGTTCTGCTGGTGAAGTGAAAAGAAAAAAAATATATAATATGCAAAATGATAAATGGTAAAAAAGGAAATCTGTATGACACATTTTTTCCAAAAATTGTGGTTGTATGTTGAAATATACAGTGCGCATTAAATTAAGTATTTGTTTACAAATAAACAATTTGATTTTTTTAGTGGAGAGATTTTTTACACTACACAGACTTTTTACGAACATTACTTTTATCTCTGGTAAATATTATTTATCTTGCAATTTGTATATTTTTGAATTTTCGGTCAAAATTTAACTTCCAATTTTGGTTTCAGATTACACAGAAGTACTATACATTTTCCGGAGATAGTTGTCAAAACTCCGTTATTATGTTTTAACGGAACTTGTTCGAACTTGATTCCATAGAATTCGATCAAAATTTTAAGACCTAAGAATTTTTTTCTGATTGTATCTTAAAATATAAAGGTCGCATTGAAGGGTTAGGAAAATGTTTGATAAGAAAGAGGAACAAGAATTTGCTCTTTCTGTGCTGTCTATTCCAGCTTTACAACATCCAAAATAAATCTTAGCCTATAATTGAAGCATTTTTATCTTAAATCTAAAGATTCAATATTTCAGTTAATATTAGAACGATTTTTTTGAATCAAAAATGTGTTTCTTTTCTGTAATGAAATTTTGCCTTAGTTCAAAGAGATACGACTTTAACGGAGAGACGAAAATTTCAAAAATTTGTGTTCTAGGTTTAATAAAAAATTTGTTTTGAAGCAAAGACTAATAACTTTATTTTAATTAAAATTGCATTATTTGAAATGTCGGTCTTCTTTCTTATATATTCCATATACCAGTTAGGGACTTCTGGGTACTTATACCCTTCACCGCTACTGTGGTACAGGGTATAAAAGTTTGTGCATTTGTATGTACCGCCAAGAAAGAAAAGTCTGAGACCCATCGTTTAGTATACCGATCGGCTTAGAATTAAATTCTGAGTCGATTTAGCGATGTCCGTCTGTCTGTCTGTCCGACCGTCTGTCTGTATATGTAATTTTGTGTGCAAAGTACAGCTCGCAGTTTAAGTTCGATCGTCCTGAAATTTGGCACAGAGTTTTACATTAGCTCAAAGACAATCGCTATTGGTTTTGAAAAAAATCAGTTCAGAATATAGCTGCCATATATATTTATCACCGATCTGGTCATAATTGACGTATTTATCAACGTATTTTCTCAAAATTTCGGTCAGCCAAATATTTTGGGGCTTTCGTCAGATATGCAAAAAATATCAGCCAAATCGGTTCAGATTTAAATATAGCTCCCATATATATCTTTCCACCGATTTGAACTTATATGGCCTCAAAAGCCAGAGTTTTCCCTGATTTGCTTCAAATTTTGCACAAGGAGTACGTTTAATAGTTAAGTGTGCAAATTTGGTTGAAATCGGTTCAGATTTAGATATAGCTCCCATATATATCTTTCGCCCGATTTACACCCATATGACCACGTAGCCCAAAATTATTCTCCCATTTACGTTTTTTGCTGAGATAGCAGGATTATTATACTAACTATGCATGTAAAATTTGGTCAAAATCGGTTCATATTTAGATATGTACGCCAGAGAAGGGGAAATAAGGTAGAATGTTTCATATTTTAGACCCATTTTCAATGGGAGTTTCCTCCAATTAACTCGATAGTTTCCACAGAGAATACATTTAATATGCTATTTTAGTGTGTCATCTTGATCTACTAAAATACCCACATTTTACACAAAATTCTGTGATGATTTCCCCATATCGTAGTCATATCCTACACACTGTAATGCCAAACTTTCCACAGAATGGTCGAATTTTAAATAAAGCTCGGACTTGTGGAAATATCGCCCGAATTGGCCAAATAATATATCAGAACCACAATTGACCACATATCTTGGCGAGATTTAACCAATATCCTTGCAAAATCGCAACTGCTGAGAAGAAAATTTGTCAATATTACTCAAATTGTCCTATATCTCGAATACACATGTATAGCCTGATAAATCATAAATGCTCTTTTGTACAATTGCATCAAAATTGCTCTAGCTTTATATTTCCCATATTTTTTTACTAACATTGTGCTTCATCCCAGGGTATTAGCCGATTTAATTTTTAATTCTAGCGATTTTGTAGAAGTACAAAAAATTGTCTCCAAATCGTTTCAGATATAAATATTTGTATACGAGAATATAAACCTTGATAATAACTCCCAACAAATTTGAAGGAGTTGAGAAGGTAACACAAATTTTGGTCTACGTAATGGTGAAGGGTATAATATAGTCGGCCCCGCCCGACTTTAGACTTTATTTACTTGTTTTCAGTTAAAGTTAAACGGAGAAATAATATTTGCAATATACTTTCTCTTACGGGGCCTAACGAAACTATATGAAAATGGACTTAAGACTTATTTTGATGATTTGCAATATTTGCTATAAATTTTTTGTGAAATTGAGAAATTATTTCTTACTTTAAAGTATCTGTTATACTATATTTTTATGTCAACATCTTTGTTAATATATCGAAAAAAGAGAATGAAAATTCAATAAATTAGACCTATATCTTAATTATAATTTTATAGGGCCTATATTTAAAGCTAGATAGTTTCCTAAAACATCTTTCGCTCGGAATCGATACCAAAATCTCAGTATACATTTTATTTCCTGATGGGCTCACTTTTTTGAGTTTTGTTTTTCTGTATGTCCGTCATATTATTGTATATATTAATAGGCCATCCGTTTTGTTGGTACATAAATAGACCCTATATTATATAGATGATCCACATGTCTCCGGAAAAAAATGTGTCAGTTCCAAAAAGTAATTTTCTGACATTTCATTTTGATTTTTTCGTATAGACTAAGTTCCAAACGTTAGTTCGGCATTTGCTTTTGAGTTGTTCGTAAAAAGAAATGCTGCTCAAAATTAAATTTCGTATTTTCACGTAGACTGTTGTCCATTTTTGCAATACCACAAAACACAAACACAGGTAATATCAAATGCGTTCTGTCACATATTTTTTCAAACCTTTACCACGTGGCCATTTGTTGTTGCACACTTTATTTATTTCAATCCTTTGCTATGATTTGTTGTTACTTTCAAAATATTTATGCACACATTTTGAACGCAGCAGACAGAATGTCGCCAATCATGTTTTTCAATTTACGTGAAAAACAAAAACCCAACCGTTCGTTACGAGTTACTTCCACAGACGATCTCTCCATCATATATTGTTGAATAAATACCCATTCTCTTGTTCTCTTTTCGCTCTTTCCATTGCTCAAAATCATTCAATTTCAATCACAAAGGTGATTGGATCAATCACATGTGTAATTAGAAACGGAAAATGTTTCAATCACGTTTGTAATTGAAAATTATTTCCGAATTGATTAACAAATTGATTGAAACAATTAATATTTTAATTGGAAACGTAACAAATATCAATCATTTTTAATTGGTTTTTATTCGGATTGATTTGAATCCGTTTCCAAATTCAATTAAGTGATTAATTTTCGTTGATAATTTTTTGTGTGTAGTCAAGACGCGAAAAGGCAACAAATTTAAAGACAATTTCATTAAATTTAAAGAATATTTCTTAATTATTAAGGTCAAGTTGACCTTAGCCCAAACATTTTTTCTTTCATGTTGTGATACCCATTTTTAAGTGAAATCGCTTAATTATAAGGACAATACGACTTCATTGAAAAGTTTATCAACTTTTGGACAAGGAAAAAAAAACTTTATATTAGAGAAATGCGTCTTCTATGCTAAGCAAAATTCGCATTCGTATTTTAAAGACATGAAATCTTGAACCTCATGACACTATTTTTTTCAGTGTACTTGACATACAGAAGTACATGGACAGAAAGATGGGCAAAGTGATATATCATATCCAATTTAGAATTAGTTTCTCATGATTTGATTTTATGCAACTGGTTGTGTGTTGTTTTTTGGCTTTTGTTTGATGGTTATTGAGACAGTTTTAGAGTCATTGGTAAAGCATTAGTAGGCAGAAGTGAATAAGTTGAGGAAATGGGATATATACTAAACAATGTTATGTTTTTGTTGTTTTTTCGATATTTATCTTCAAATAGAAGTTGTTCTGTCTGAAAATAAAAATCTCAATCTCGAAAAAAAAAAAACAGAAAAACTAAACAATGGTATATAGGGTGTTGATTAAAGATTATTGGTTTGAAGGAACAGAAATTATTGTTAAAGTAGTGTAAATCGGATTCGAATAGCTTTTTTATTATCTTTCTGTAAAAGATCAAGAAAAAATTGATCTTTTATAGAATTTTGCTACGCAAAACGGCATTCGTATTGTAAGGACATTCTAACTTTGTGCTGATGGCAATATTTTTATACGTTTGTATGCTTCACTGAATTCTATGATGAATAAAAGATGACAGTATAAATTCCGTTTCGAATTCGAATGTCTATAAGTAAAATACTAAGCAATCAAATTTTGATATGCTCGATTTTAATAAGATGTTTCAACAAGTGGGTTCATAAATTTTGGGGTTTTTCGCATAAGCATACAACAATTTAAGCATTAGGGTTAACTTTTTGTATGCGTTATTAAGTACTACACTCAATGACGTGAACTAAAAATAAGAAGAAATATTTGTATACAAATATAGTACACAATTTTACTAAAAACTAAAATAGTTCATATTTTCTTAAAATGGGAGAAGTTTTCTTAAATCGAATTGATAAGTCTCTCAATTAAATTTTACTAAAAATGTACCTGTTTTGAACTTCGTACAGCGCTAACAATATTTGAATCCGGTGTTTTCCTTCAACATATGAAATTTTCTTTAACAACAGAAAAAAATGTATTATTTTTAATAAATTTTCTTCAATTTGACAAAAAGTATTAACTTTTTTGCAACATGTTGAAATTTGAAAACTATTTTAGTTAAAATCTTCTAAAGTAAGCTTACATTTTCTTTCATGGTGGGTTCACATTTTTCATTTCTCGTTATATTACGCATTTCGTTAATATTATGTAAATGTACAGAGTTTTCAGTGTCGAAAGAAATGTTTTTTTTATTGATGAAATTTTCTTCATACAATTTATGAATTCCATCATCGGAAAAATTTTCATAAAATAGATGAATTTTTTAAGTGTATTAATCTTTTTCACTATTTAATTAACTGGCTCATGAAGTCAATCACCAGAGATGGTATGTCGTAAGCTATAAGGTATGTGACATACATTTACGATGTATTTTACCATACGTCAAAAATATCTTAAATCTTCGTAAAATACTAAGCTTTTGACAACATATTTTTTTATTTTAATTTTTAATATATTTTTTAAAATTTTTGTATTTGGGAATGCTTTTTATACAGAAAAGGAGTGGAGTATATATACGTACATACAAAGCCAAACATTGGAAATCGGTTTAGCAAATAAATCTAAATCAACCTGCTTGGTATTTTGCCACAACAATTTTCACAATTTCAACAATTTGAAAACGTGTTGCATTCAGACATTTTTCAAATGTCTGTTTTTCTGGAAAAATGACTTTTGAATAAAAAGTTCAAAATATTATTATACAAAAATTCTAAAATTCTTCATGCCCTCAAATTATTTTCTTATTAAACAAGTATGTAAAGTCCAAAGTCGGGCGGGGCCGACTATATTATACCCTTCACCACTATGTGGACCAAAATTTGTGTTACCAACTCAACTCTTTCAAATTTGTTGGGATTTATTAATATAAACCTTTATACCCATATACAAATATTTATATCTTAACCGACATGGAGGCAATTTTTTTGTACTTTTACAAAATCTCTAGCTTTAAAATTTAAATCGGCTAAATCCCTGGGATGAAACACAATGTTAGAAAAAAAATATGGGAAATATAAAGCTAGAACAATTTTAATGCAATTGTACAAAAGAGCATTTATGGTTATCGGGCGATACATATCTATTCGATATATAGAACAATTTGAGTAATATTTACAATTTTTGCAGTGGCGATTTTACAAGGATTTTGGATAGATCTCGCCAAGATGAGTGGTCAGTTGAGGGTTGTGATATTTAATTTGGCCAAGTCGGACGATATTTCCACAAGTCGGAGCCTTATTTAAAACTTAAGCGTTCTGTGAAAAGTCTGGCATTACAGTATGTAGGATATGACTAAGATATGGGGAAATCACCAAGAATTTTGTAAAATATGGGTATATTGATCATATTTGTATAAACCGGAAGAACTAATATATGGAGGTTTTATCTAAATCTGAATCAAACTAGATCAAACTTGACACACTTAAATACCATATCAAATATGTTCTCTCTGTTGAAACTATCGAGTCAATTGGAGGAAAATCCCATTGAAAATTGGTCTAAAATATGAAACATCCTGCCATATTTCCCCTGTATAATAATCTCTGCAAAATTTCTCGTTAATGGGAGTAAAGCTTTGGTCATATGAGTGTAAATCAGGCGAAAGATATTTGTGGGAGCTATATCTAAATCTGAACCGATTTCAACCAAATTTGGCACCCTTAATTATACTATTAAACTTACTCGTTGTGCAAAATTTAAAGCTATAAAAGCCCAAATCAGACGAAAGATATATATGGGAGCTATATCTAAACCTGAAACGATTTTAACCAAATTTGGCACACATAACGACATTGTTTAACGTACCTCTCGTGCAAAGTTTTAAACAAGTAAGGCAAAACTCTGGCTTTTAAGGTCATATAAGTGCAAATCGAACGAAAAATATATATGGGAGCTATATCTAAATCTGAACCGATTTGAATCAAATTTACCAAGCATTGGTAGAATGTCAATTCTACTCACTGTGCAAAATTTCACGAAAATCGGTAGTAAACTTTGGCCTCTGTTGCCATATGAGTCTAAATCGGACGAAAGATATACACATAGCCCATAAAGTCTGCGTTCATCATATTATTATTTATACAATGTACAAAAAACATACCATAAATGCGAAAAAGTTGACAAATTTTTTCATATATATTTCATTTGAACTCTTAAATACGAAAGCAAACAAAAAACACAAAGAAATTCATTACTATATTGAAGATAACGGTATTTCATTAACATAACTACTAAAAAGGGAAACCAAAAAGTCTGCGTTCAGTCAAACAAAATTGTATAAAAATATTAAAAATATGTAAAAACTTCTAAAACTTTTATATAAACGGGATAGCCTCGTTGGTTTAGAACTTCACTTAGTCTGTTTGGCATAGAATTTACCAATTTTTCTCTTTACTCTCGTGTTATTTGGGCCCGCTCCTTTACATTGTCCTGCGTAACGTTTTCTTGGTGGACATATTGTGTTGCCGTATCCTCTTCTCCAGTGGATCACACAGGCCTTTTATTAGGTTAAGCTCAGGTGATTGTGAGGGTATTTTAAGCTTTTTTGGGACATTATATGGAAGTCAAAGTCTTACGACCTCAGCAGTATGCTTTGGATCGTTATCCTTCTGGAACCAAAACGTCTCTCCTAAGTCAGGTTTTTCGACACTTTGACTGAAATTGTGGAATAGTACGTTTAAATGACAGTATTGGTCCATCGTCAGTTCAAAAAATATCAATTGACTCCCTCCAGAAGCCGCCATTCACCCCTACTCCATAACACTGCCTCCGCCATGCTTCACCGTGCCAACAAGGTTTTATTTTTCAAGCGCAGTTCCTGCGTCCTTTCACACAATTTGACGTCCCTTTATTCCAAATATACAAAACATTCCAAATATACAAAATACAACTTGTTTCCAGAATTTTGGGGGCTTGTTTATGTATTTTTGAGCAATTCTATGCGTTTTTGTGTGTTAACAAACGATATGTATGGTTTTCGATAGTCAACCCAGCAGTGGTATCCAGCTTTTTGCAATACTTTTCTTGCTGTTTCTGCAGAAATACTTTTTTTAAATGACACTTTAACATTTTCCACAATTTAGGAAGAGGTTATCCTGGGATTAGCCTTCACCATATTAAAAAATTTTTCGCTCTTCCCATATTGATAACACTTTCGGGCGACCAGACCTGGGCTTTGATGTTAAAATGCCGGCTTCTTTACATTTGTTTGTAACTCTTTGTACAGATAAACATGATCTAACTACAGTTTTATTAATAATTCGAAAATTTTTGTCTTTTTGGCATAATTTAATCATTATTTTGCTTTCGTCAACGCTAATATTTTTACTCTTAAAATCCCTTTTGTAATTTTTCTACTTTTATGAATTAAATGAGGAAACGATCTCGCTAATCGATCAAATATAATAACAAAAATAAAAAATAAAAGAAAACTGAAAAGAAAACTCAAAAATGTAGCGGTACAATTTGAATAAATATAGTGAACGCAGACTTTGTGGTAGCAGTTTGCAAACATTCATTCGATTACATGCCGCTGTCATTAATATCAGAAGAAGAATCTTCATTTTGTTGCATATTTATGAAATAACGGATACAAATAATAAATTCACCATACAAATTTTTTGCTTTGTTATAACAATATTGTTTGTTTTTATACAAATAAATAACGAAATTGAAGTGAACGCAGACTTTGTGGGCTATGTGTATATGGGAGCCATACCTAAATCTGAACAGATTTGGCTGATATTTTGCACGTTTTTCGAGACTCATATAATATTCTGATGTACGGAATTTGAAGAACATCGGTTGATAAACACGCCAATTATGATACAATCGGGGATAAATATATATGACAGCTATATCTAAATCTGAACCGATCAAATCAATCCAAAATCAATAGTGATTGTCTCTGAGCCAAAGTAAACCTCTGTGGCAAATTTGAGGACGATCGGACTTAAACTGCGAGCTGTACTTTGCACACAAAATTACATATACAGACAGACAGACAGACGGACATCGCTACATCGACTCAGAATTTATTTCTAAGACTACCGGTATACTAAACGATGGGTCTCAGACTTTTCCTTCTAGGCGTTACATACAAATGAACACACTTATTATAATCTGCACCACAGTACACTGAAAAAACAGTGAACACACCTGGAAGAAAACTTGTGGTTCAGTTTAGAAAATTTTTAATATATTTAGAAAATTAATAAAATATTATCATAAAAATAAACATAAAATAAACTTTCTCCAAACATAATAATTCCATGAACTAAAATAAAGTTAAATTGGCTTTAGTGAAATAGAGAGTTCAATTTTTTTTGGAGTATAGTGGTGAAGGGTATAAAAATTATTTGAAATCTTATATAAGGATCCTGTAAGTATTTTTGACATTTATTACGTTTTTTACTTTTTATACGTGTATATGACGTTTTCGACGTTTACAACTTTTGACGTTTAGAAACCCCAAAATCTTACTCTCGGATCATCTCTGTAAATTTCCCTTCGTGTAAAAAATTATTTTTAAATCAATTATCTAAGAATGTACTCACTTACATAGAAAAAATCCTTTCTTATGGAACGAAATTTCAGACAAACGAAGTTCCTCTTTGTCACAGAGTATTTTTTGGTGATGGGGGTGGCCACGATTTTCTATAAATGGTTTTTGTTGTTTTTAAGGAATATATTTTTGCGTCAAACGAAAACTTCATTTGTGTAAAATTTCGTTCCTCAGAAAAGAAATCTATTCCTTAAGAGCAAGTGCAATAGACATCCACTGTGAGTATAGCATAACAATTACAACTCCTTGCCGTATACAAAAATCTTTTCCATATATTTTTTCATATATCCCTATAAACATTCGAAACCCCTAGCTACCTCTATCCAACCTGCCCTTTAATTGATGACATGGACACTATTAAGGCTTTAAATCATTAACTTACTTAATTGCAATATTTCCACCTGGTACTTTTTAAAACTTCCTGGGCTCATTTCATTTTCTTAAGTTCGATCTGGGAGTTGCAAACAATGTTAGTTAACTAAAGTTTCGTTTGGGAGGAAAGAATAATGTTTGCACTTCTAGAAGTCTACGTTATTGGCTTCTTGGCGTTACACATTTTCAACAAAATGATAATAAATCGCACCACAGTGTAATTATTTCTTCTTCTTCAATTTTCACTTAATAAAATCCACACTGAATAGATTTCTTTTCTCACGAATGAAATTTTATACAAACGAAGTTATAATTCGTCGTCAAACATCCTTCTTTCGGAACAAATAAAACCCATTACAGATGCTTCTCATATATTAGTCCTTCGATTCACTTAGCAGTTAGAAAAATCTTTTTTTTTTAACAAAAAGCTACAATGTTTTCTTTGTGTGCATGTAGTGCACCATTATATCCAATAATCAGCTAAATTTTCAATTGTTCTTGATTCCCAACTTGGATATCGTCCTGTCTATAGGTTTATAGAGGCAATACTACTTCTGTGGCCAACCTTACATCCATGCTACAATGCCAATGTTCGATCTGCAGAAACGTAAATTTGCACAGAAGAACCTCAAGCATCGAACAAAATAAATGCCACGGCAATGCTGGGTTTCCTTTGTCCATTGCTGTAATACAAAAGAGCAACATAGATAGCAACAGCAACTGCAGCATCGACAGCGACAGCAGAAGTTACATTTCAAATTGCAAAAATCATTGAAACAAATGTTTTACGCAATTGAAAAACAAGCCAATATGCAATTCCACACAGGGTTCAGCAAATGGACGACCAATACCATTAAATTCACAAGGGAGACATATCCATATAGGGTTGCCATCATTTATATGTTTTTTTGACGTTTATTTAAGGATTACCGGATTGACTAGAGGTGTGCAAGTGAGTAACAGTGTTACTCACACATGATATTTGGGTAGGACTTACAGCCTGTTTCTGTATGTCGAACGGTCGCTATCGTTCGACTGAAATGCATGGAAACAGCTGATTTTTGGTTATAAATTCAGCTGTTTGTCTTCAAATCAGTCGATCGATAGAGCTCGTTCGACATACAGAAACAGGCTGTTAATCTAAAGCACGAACAACTCACGCACACTTACGAGTTGAATATTCTCGCATACCCGCGACCAGAAGAAGAAACTAACGCACAGAAACGTCGTGACTCACAAAAACTCTGGAGACTCACCCACATTGTCATACATGGAAATTCACCTTACTCAAGAAAATTATCGTAGCACATCGTCGAGTCGTATGTTACACTGAAAAAAAGCATGACCGGTTCCAAAGATTTTGTCCTTACACTAATGATTTTAAAATTTTAGTTTTGCGTACTTGATTGTAGCAAATAAATTTCAATTATTTTTGTCATGTTCTCTCAAAGTCCTCTAACGACAACTTAAATTTCCAAATTCATGGTCAACTTCAAGTGAAATTATGCTAAGTTTCAAGTAAAAATCGTCTTTGAAAAACATCTCATATTTTTGAACGCTATTTTGTTTTGTACTCAAGATGCAAAGAGTCAACAAATTAAAAGATAATTTCATTAATATTTTTCATGTCAGCCTGATACCGAAACAGGCAATTAAGGTCCAAATTCATTATATCTAATTCGAGCTTTATGGTACATAAAGGTCGATTAATAATTGTAAAATTAGATATGATTTCATTAACATTGAAAATTTTTTCTGAATTATTCGGATATGTTCTTGGTTTCACATGAAAGACTGGTGGGGAATTTATTCCTGTCGGCGTTATTCTGCAAGCTACTTTTCCACTCACTTGTTGCTAAAAAATGGTGGTTGCTTAAACAACATAAAAAACAGCTGATTTTATGTCTGTTCGAAACGACAGTGTTCCAAGATTTTGAGAAAACGCATTGAAACTTTTGTAATTGAAAAAATGTATGCTAATGCTTGTTAGCCTACAACGAAGTATGTATGAATATGATTATGCTTAAATTTTAAATGAAAACAAAAACGTTTTTGAACCAGCTAAGAAAAATTAAGACGATATTTTTGATAACAGAATTGCTATAAACGATTGGGCAACTTACCTGCTGAAAATCGCCGCACGCAAGAGTCAGTCAAGTATAACAAACTGCGTTAAGAATTCTCACCGTCGGGAGAAAATATATATGATTCCCAAAATTAATTAATTAACTAATCTCATTACCATTCGGATAACTTCACATTGATTTTATAATAAATAATTGTCCGCCGCCGAATAGACAAATTTATATCGGCTTAGCTATAAAGCCGCCGCCGCCGGAGTCAAAATTTTAGTGTTTGCCGCCGCCGACGAAAATGTCTCTCAGACACCACAATGTATATTCTACCGATGTCCATCGATCCGTCCGTCTGTGGAAATCACTCTAACTTCCGAATGAAATAAGCTATCGACTTGAATCTTGGCACAAGTAGTTTTTATTGAAGTAGGACGGATGGTATTGCAAATGGGCCATAAACCGACACCCAGATTTGTCTTGCGGATGCTCTTGGAAGTGCACATTTTATCCAATCCGGTTAAAATTTGGTACGTGATCTTAATATATACACACATGCAAAAACTGGCTCATATCGGTCCATAAATATATATAGCCCCCATATAAACCGATCCCCAGATTTGACCACCAGAGCTTCTTGGAATAGTAAATTTCATCCGATCCGATTGAAATTTGGCTCTCCATAGCCGTTCATAATTATTTATAGGATCCTCTATACAAAACGATCAAGAACTAAAGAGACAAACATATGTATTTATTCCGCCATTATTTATCTAATATACACACAAAAATTTTTTTTCTGGTTCAATCTCGAAATTAATTGATCACAGAATCACAGAAATGATAGTATTAATTAAAAAATTAATTGACAGTCAATTAAAAAATTAACTCATCCAATTAAAAAATTTTTTGATACTATTAATTTGTGTGATTGATTTTTATTCCAATTAAAAAATTTGTTGATTCAATTAAATTTTTAATTGAATATTTTTTAAAACTCAATTAAGATTTTAATTGGAAAATTTTTCGTAAAGTTTTTTTCTGTGTAGAATAGATATGGACTAACATACACACAAAAAATGGAATATGAGTTTGTACATATATTTGTACATTTTTAAAAATTTATGAAATCTCGCATAAAATAGATAGTAATATATCGTAAATATTTGTTATTAAATTATGAAATTTTTAACTATGCTCATGAACCCTTCCATAAAATTAATGAAACTTTACATAATATATCCAAAAATACTGGTTTTCTCTTAGCGTGATAGAGCCACAACATAGAATTACCAGAGTCGCGCCAACGATTCAGTCGCTACCGACCATTTTTTGGAAGTCGATGCCGCCGGGCTTGTCATAGGATGACAGTCATCTTTTTAAGCATCCGCTGTATTGTCTTCGTATTAGTTCTTCAGACGTGATTCTATTTCAGTATTTCGGATTTCAGCAAAAAAAAAAAAAAAACTTATTTATTCGAGTTTTATCTCTACATAGAAATGTTTTGAATAATACTAGAAAATATGGAAATTGGAAATTGCCATTTTATTTGGGAAAATTCAAAGTTTTGCACAAACTGCGTAAAACAGTCGAGTTTTATATATCACTTCATACCACACAAAAAAATAATACACTTATTTTATGAATAGTGTTCACAAAAATTTTCCAAACACGGAATTCATAAATTATATGAAAACACTTCATAAAATAAAAAATACAGGTTTTCATTTACCAAGAATGTATACATAATATGAATGGAGTTTTTAATACTATAAATGAAGTATACATATTTTTCCTCATTGAAAAATATGTACCTGCATTACATCATGAATTACATGTAACTTTTTCTTTCAGTTTTTTTTCCCTGATTCTTAATGCCTGCATAATTGGTCAAAATGTATCATTTACGAAAAATTGCAAGTCCAGCCAGTAAAGAACATAATGTTATCATATTTTATATTACTTATGATCACCAACGCTTCCATTTAAAGTAAAGTAAATGCCTTTGTTAAAGTAAAGTAAATCCCAATTTATTAGAAGCGTAGCCACCATTGTCCCATTATTTGCCTTTAAAGATAATTTTTTAGCTTCAAAAGAACACAACGTTAGTCTAAAATTTCGTTCCTCAGAAAAAAAAATCTTCTTGCAGTGTGCATGATTACCCATCTTTATTTTGTAAATATTAATGAGAGCGAGATCTTCTCACTGATATCATACTTGAGCGTTCACAATGCGCTAATGTTTTTTATTAAGACAATTATTTCAGTGTTGTTTTCCAAAAAAAATAAATTCATGGCACAAAATCAAATAGAAAATGTATATACTTAGTTACGATAAATTAAAACTTAATGCTCCAAAAAACCTTTTTTGTGATATCGCTGATATCGAGGAATCACGACACCGACACAACGTTTTATTTGCATGTAACTCGACTTTGATATGTTTGTTTGTTACCTATAATATCCCTGTAGGAAATTGAGCTGACTTTAAGCTAACAAATGGTTAATCAAAACTGAGTCATATGTGACTCAAAAACTCACTCATTTTCTATGTAAAATCCTATTCAGTTTTAACACGTGTTGTCATTGGAACGAGTCGGTTCTCACTCACCTCTGCATAAGTTTCAGCTAACCAAAAGTTAGCTCAAAAATAGTTAGCTTTTGACTGGTAATATACATGTACACTATAAGTTAGCTTCTACCTCTTTTGTTTATGGTGAGCTATCTGGTTAATAAAATTATTTTTTATTATTTTTTTATTCATTTTATTCTGAAGTAATTATAAGCTTACTCAGTCTTTGTAACTATATTGAATAATAAATAAAATGAAAAATATAATATAAGTTCTAGGCTTGAGTGTTGTCTTAATATCTTTCGCTTTTCTTTCCTCTGAGATTGTGTTGTAGCTCGCTGATTAAAAGTGGACTTCATCAGATAACTCCAAAAGCATTGAAAGCATTTCTCTGGATATTTTTTTTCTATTTCAAAGACTTGCATCTACAAATAACAATAAGAATATATAAGAAGAGAATGATAAATTGATTTACTACTATACCCATTAAGATCAGTACTATGTTCGCTTTTCGCTTTGAAATTTTCGCGGTTACTTTATTAAAACAGTTCAATATAAATTAACTCAATTGATGTCCAGTTTCTTGTTCCTCTAGATTTCGGCAAAACTTTAAAGGAATATGTTTGTTTTCATTTATAATTTTGATTATTTAAGTAAAAGTAATGACGAAATAAAGTGGTTTTCAACTCCAAAACCGAACATAGTGCGAACCTTTAACATAGTATTTCGGAGTTTCGTTGCGGAAACTGAACATAGTACTTACCTTTAAACAGCAAACAGCCCATTGAAAAAATTCATTGGGAGTTTCCATTTGCTCCGTCAATGATACCATTATGATGGGTTTTACATAAAAAAATACAAATTTCAATTATTAAATTGCATTTTAGTTATGCATTTAAATGTCACTTACCGCACTCTATCGGAAAAATGCAAAATTCCTCTGAAATATTTATTTAAAAATCTAAATGACATTTATAGCAGTGAATATAATTTTTTGTTTATTTATTTGATTTTTTCTATGATTTTATTTTACTTACAAAACTAACTCGTTACTGATCGAGAAAAAATGAGTTTGAACAAAATTCAATTGACTCAAGGCCGCATAAATATTGAGTTATCTAGAAGTCACCACAGATTAGTTAGTAAAAAGTTAGTTTGATTTTGGGTGAGTTCAATATATTCCTACAGGGATATTCTACTTCATTATTCTTATTTATTGATGTTTCGTTGCTTAGCAACGTAATAAGTAGTGTTGGAATTCATTCAATCGTTGTAGAACTAATTATTTGAGTAATTGAATCAAATGATATTTAGTTTTCATGTGTTTGGCAATTACGTAGTATATTTAAAACAATAACTTTTTCAATTAGTCCAATTGAACACAGTAATTGATGTGTTGTGAATTCAATTATAAGGAAATTTTGACGTTTTCGACAGTTTCCACTCAACCAATTATTTTAATTATTAACTTAATTGTATTTGATTTAATTTTATCATTCAATTATGACAATAATTGATATTTATTTTACTTCAATTTTTTCTGTGTACATTACTGTTCAATAGCTTAGTAATACCAATTAATAGCTTAATAATACCAATTCCTTAATCTTCATGTCCAGTTAGCTCACATATATTTTTTGGATATTGTCAAAATATTATGATGTTCTTTATGTGAACTTATACTATATTTGGGAGCACTTTGACCCAAAAACAATTATAATGCTTTCAAATTTTCTCGTAAACAAGATTGTGTCCTTACTGAAATTATAAATTCTTTGTCGCATGTCGAGTATAAACATTAATATTTTTCAATCGAATTCTGTGGTGTTTTAACGATAACCATTCAAAGGTACATTATTTTTAAATCCCAAACGATAATTCGTTCAACCCACTCATACATTTTTTTAAGAGTAAACTATTTCTTTCTAGCATTTAAGACCACAAATGAATTTGAACATGTTATTAAAGAATAATTTTGTATTTAATTTCATTTTACCTTTATATGGTATTTTAAAGAGTCCGCAAAACTCTTGTTCTCCCTATTAATAAACTGAAACTAAACTTCGTTTTTATTACATCTCAACTTGTTTGATGCCGATGTAGGTAAAAAATACCCACATTAAATGAGAAGGTAACACAAAATGTAGTAAAAATTATATGTTTGGAACTCGACTTTTTAGCACATTATTTTTAAGTGCAAGAATATAATGTTCATAAACTAGTATGATATGTTTTTGTTAATATGTTAGAACATATTATGTTTGGGACACAGTATGGCATGGTTTGGACATATATGTTAATATGTTAGAACATATTATGTTCGGGACATAACATTTTTTTAAATATAATATATGTGGATGCCACCATATATTGATTTAGAAACTTCGTATAAACATGTAAGTGTCTAGAAACGTTAAGGATAGAAAACGTGAGAGAATAGGGGAAAATATAATGATAGGAAATAGATAACGAAAAACATGTAAAGATATTGAAAATTGCAGATTAATTACAAAAAATAAAAGTTTGTGTAAACGTGCTTATCGACTTACATATTTTGTTATAAATAAATGTGTTTAGTTGTATACCAACACAGGGAGCCACCGTGGTGCAATGGTTAGCATACCCGCCCTGCATACACAAGGTCGTGGGTTCTATTCCTGCTTCGACCGAACACCAAAAAGTTTTTCAGCGGTGGATTATCCCACCTCAGTAATGCTAGTGACATTTCTGAGTGTTTCAAAGCTTCTCTAAGTGGTTTCACTGCAATTTGGAACGCCGTTCGGACACCGCTATAAAAAGGATGTCCCTTGTTACTGAGATTAACTTGAAATCGGGCAGCACTCAGTGATAAGAGAAAAGTTCAACACTGTGGTATCACAATGGACTGAATAGTCTATGTGAGCATGATACATAGGGCTGCCACCTAACCTAACCTAACACAGTTATATTTAAGTCATTTTGCTGCAAGCAAATAAATGTTTAGAAACTGGAATTAACTATCTGTTTAGGATGAAACATAATATGTTTGCACAGTGCAAACAATTGAACACATTCTGAAAATATATATGTTGGATGAAGAATATGTTTTGGGAGTATATGTTACAGAGGCGATTTTTTGTTTTTGATGGTGTTGCCTCTAAAAAGAGAAGAGTGAATACCACTTTAAAAATTTTATGTATTTTTAAATTGTTTTAATATTTTCTGTGCGAACATTTTGACTCACTCCTCGATGTCGATTTGTTTTGACGCCACAAGAAGCAAACATTATGCCGATACAGGCAAACAAAACGCATACATAAAATGCTGAGAAAAATGAGATCGACATTCGTTGTAGCTCTCTTCTCTCCGAATACAAATTTAGAATTTGTTTTTGGGAAAGCCATGCGCACACCTAAAACAACCCAGCAAAAAAAAGAGCTTCCAAGAAAGTAGTTTGGATCCCCAATTTTTGATGCGGAGGTAGTGCAAACTTGGCTCATCTCAAATGATATTTACATGGGCTTGTCATTGGACGGAAGTACTCCTTTTTTGGATCCTTTGTATTGCTGTATAAGTTATGCCTTGGATGTCCTTTTGGACGAAGAAATTAAAAAAACTAAAAAAAACAATTTTTTTCCAATTTAACTTTTCATTTTTATCACAATTCTTGTTTACACTTTTATTTTCTTATTATCTAATGTTGTTTTTTTTTTTTTTTTGATCTCAGCTTAAAGCCATGCATTGACTAAACTACAAGTGTAGATTAACCAACAGAGGAAAAGTATGCTTGTAAAATTTATTTGGGCAAAGCCCTATAGACTGCAAGATGGTTGGATGTACAGCTGTTTCGGAATTACCACATTCCTCATCAGCATCCTCTACTTGCAGCAAAACTATCAACCAATTATCAGAATAAATTCGGGTAATTCACTCAACCCAACGTGAACTACACTTGAACCTCCAGAAAAAGGGTTTGATAGTCGGCTACTGCCTAAACAAATTTGCCAGCATATCTCTTTTCCTTTGCCAAACACAAATCATCGATTTGAATGTATTTGGCTGGGTTTGTTTTTGAGCGTGCTTCCTCTATCTTCATTCGATTTGTTTGTTATTGTTGGCTTCTCTTCAATCGTTATTGTTGTTTTTTTGATCTCAGCTTAAAGCCATGCATTGATAGTTTTGCTGCAAGTAGAGGATGCTGATGAGGAATGTGGTAATTCCGAAACAGCTGTACATCCAACCATCTTGCAGTCTATAGGGCTTTGCCCAAATAAATTTGACAAGCATACTTTTCCTCTGTTGGTTAAGCTACACTTGTTAGTTTAGTCAATGCATGGCTTTAAGCTGAGATCAAAAAAACAACAATAACGATTGAAGAGAAGCCAACAATAACAAACAAATCGAATGATGATAGAGGAAGCACGCTCAAAAACAAACCCAGCCAAATACATTCAAATCGATGATTTGAGTTTGGCAAAGGAAAAGAGATATGCCGGCAAATTTGTTTAGGCAGTAGCCGACTATCAAACCCTTTTTCGTGTGTAGTTCATGTTGGGTTGAGTGAATTACCCGAATTTATTCTGATAATTGGTTGATAGTTTTGCTGCAAGTAGAGGATGCTGATGAGGAATGTGGTAATTCCGAAACAGCTGTACATCCAACCATCTTGCAGTCTATAGGGCTTTGCCCAAATAAATTTGACAAGCATACTTTTCCTCTGTTGGTTAAGCTACACTTATAGTTTAGTCAATGCATGGCTTTAAGCTGAGATCAAAAAAACAACAATAACGATTGAAGAGAAGCCAACAATAACAAACAAAACTTATTATCTAATTTTTACAAACTGAAAAACTTCTTCGCTTACACCGGGGGTTGAACCTAGGTCTGTTGGCACTAGAGGTCTGCACAATTCCATTTGTAAATGCAGAGTACACGTGTACTTGCTACATGAGTACATCTATTTGAGAGATTCGCAAAACAATTGGTACACATTTTGAAGAACACCAAAAGCCACGAGTAACTTCTTGTTGCTACTCTGATGTCTTCACTACCAACAAACACATATTCCTCTTTCTCTCTTATAGAAGTGTACTCAGAGTGATCACGTCGAGTATGTTGCGAGAACAAAACTTCATAGAGTACTCCATGTACCACGTGCAGTTTCAGAAATACAAAAAAAACAGTTACTCTCCATAATATATGTTTTGGTTGAACGGCAAACGTTAAGTGACATACATAAATATATGAAATATGTGATATACATACATATCTATGATTAATAATAATGGAAAGTTTTACTTCGCACATAACTGAGAAATACTTGTGGTACCACGTGAAGTGAAGAGAATCCATGTTGTACTTGTTCTCAAGTACTTACATTTTTATTGTTCCTTTTTTTCGGAACACATATTTTTTCGGATAAGTACTTGGTGGTATTTGACAAGCAAGTGTTCTCTTCACTTCACTACTTGCGCTCTGAGAGAAAGACAGTGTATGTACTATATTCGACAGCGAATTGCATGCATGTAGTGAAAAGTTATTCGATGCAGACCTCTAGTTGGCACCATAACAGAACGCCTTAGCACACTCAGCCACAAACGCGATTGAACACGATGCATCAAAACGTCTATTCAAATGTTGGTGCTACGAACTTAACATGACATTCTAACTATCTGGCATTTTCTTTTCAGTAACTTAATAATGTCAATTCCTTTAATCTTCCTGTCCAATAAGCTCGAATAAATATTGTAATAACATCCTGAGATGTTCTTTATTATTATGAATGAAAAAAAAAATAAAGAACGTTGGTTCAAATCTCACCAACGGAAATTTTTTTATTAAATATTTTTCTAAAAAAAATATTTTACTTTTTATTGATTTTCTATTCTTTTTTGCGAAATTTAATTGTCCAAAACCCAAATTTTCACTCAAAACGACCTAAATCCGTATTTTCTAAGACTTGTCCAAGAAGATTGCATCGGAAGTCAAACAAAATCGGATCACGGAATGCGCTTTAAAAGAAATGTTTGTGGACTTGTCCAAAAGGACTGCATCTGACAAAATTGGACAAATAAGACAAAATACAAGCAGTTTCACAACAGCTACCAATCGCCCTCATTTGATTCTCTCACTTTGTTCATAAAGTTTAAACTTTTTTGTTACTATATAAGATACTCAATCAAACGCGCGACACTTTGGTACCTTTTTTCGAACATCTTTAAATTCAAATAAGAATTTCCGAATCAGTTTTTCCACCTGTAGAGGTTGATTTCATACGCAGAAGATCATAATGAATGATGTCTTTGATAACTGACTGTCTTTGACTCACAATAAAAAAAATCCTAATTGAATTTATTTCAATGATACGGAACTTTCGAAAAGTACCATTTGGTTTACGAAGCTGATCTGATCTAGTGCAATTTCAAGTATGCTGTTTATCATCCCTGGTTTATATGCTTCGTCAAATCGTTCGGTTTTCATTTCTATCTCTTTGAATAAGATATCGCAACATATATATGTTTACTCGACATTTCAAAATAAAACATTGTTATTTCCAAACACATTGTATGATCATAATGTAGCGTCACGCCGCTAGCTGCCACAAATGCGCATAAACAAGTGTTCATCCATCGTTACTTATGTTGTCAATCCATTATTGGCAACACTGGCAATTGTATAGGTCCATTTACATTTATTGAATCGAAGTTGCATGTCTGCAGAGCACACAAACCTTCCCTACTTGGAGTGGTGGTGGCAAATGGCTTTGTGCTAGGCTGAAAATGTTACTCGTATCTGCATTTATATGTGAAAATTTTGAAATTTCTATTTGCACTCCTTTCCATACTAGGGCGGTGTTGGAAACATTGCGGTTGTAATAAATATTCTTTGGCCAATTAATATCGTGTTTACGATATGTGCTTAGGACGCAGTGGCCACATACGAGTATACCGAGCCATTCAAATGCATGCATCCGGTAATCATGTAAAACGTTTTGAATTATTTGTACAAATGTACATATATAACAAATACATATGTATATATGTAAGTATGTTTGTATGTATGTATGATGTACTCGTACACACTTATTATCACTGTAGATTATTTAGTGAACTAAGTCCAGTTTATCTTGTTTATAAGTTGGAAGTTTACTTATCAAAGCACTCACCGGGTTAAAGATAAGAAACACACCAAAAACAAATTGGAAGCTGTTCTAAAGGCACAACTTTATGAGCACTTCCGACATGTTCTTTGTTTCAACTACGCAGGTAGTTCTTTTAATTCAATATTTTGTAACTAGCTTTTTTCATATGATTAATTCTTGTTTCAAATATATTAAAAACACACAAAGAATTAATAACATGGTACAAATTATTTACATTTTGTCGAAAAAATGCACAATGCATTTTAGAAAAATTACGAATTTTTGAAAAAATTTGAGGCCAATCAAACGTTAGAATGCATTAAGAATAATAAAAAAATAAAAAAATTTTTTTTTTGGGAAAACATCACAACATTTTTTAATTCACATCCAAAGAAGTGATGTATGCACACCTTAAGAAGTGATGAAAATTCAGTGCAACGGCTGTTGAAATGTTGGACATCCGTCCTATGACCATGTTAAATTCATCCCTTCTGCGCCAATTTTGCACCACTTCCGGATCTAAAAACCACATTTTCACCACTTTTTTGGCAACGCGTTTGTGTTGCTGGGAAGCAATACCATTTTGGTGGAATTCAATATGCCAACACAATGTTTGAGTGGATCTTACAAAATGACTTAGAATATTTTAAAATGAGTGCATAGATATGGCATTACCTAAAAACATAAATTATTTGTATGCACTTGACATTAGGATTATTTACAATTGGATGCAGGTTGGACGCTGTAAATGGTGCGTTCATCTGTAAAATTTTACAAACTTGTACCAATGATACTGAATTAAAATTTGCTAGATTTGTATTGAAACCTACATTTTCAAAAGGATGCAGCTAACTCCTTGGCGATGACGGCCATAAGTTGTCTCGGTTTCATTCCCATAAAAATGAAGATAAGATAAAATTTCAGAGCAAACAGGAATGATCATAGCAGTTTAAAAGAAACGAGAGGAGAGAAAAATTGACCATTATGTTGTTTTTATTTTTGTGATCTGCATTACGAAAGAGTGCGACAACTTCATACATGCACTGGGCAGGTTTATTTATTAACCTCCCAAATCTAATGTTTATTTAGTTTCATGAAAACATAATATCTCTCTCACTTCCATACGATTCATTTAACTATCACCACATGTACACCCTCAAAAAAAATCGCTTCTTTAACATATGTTCCAACCATATTTTGCAGGAAGCACATATATTATTGGATACTGTCGAAACATTAATATGTTTGTTTTATGTGAACATATTATAAGTTTGGAAGCATTTTGAGCCCAAAAATAGTATATGCTTGGAAGAATTTTTCCCAAAGACGATTGTGCTCATTGCCTAACATACTCGTAATTTTGACTTCCACGAAATATTTTAGTTCTTGGCACCTTTTTCTGTAATACAAATAATGTTGAAGAAATTATTCACTTTTATAATTTTTTTTTAAATTTTACCTTTCGCCTGCACGGAGAATCGAACCGAGGACCATACAGTTTGTAAGCCAACACACTATTCACTGGACTACGTAGCTGTTATAGTCACCAGTAGATAATTATCGTTATAAGTTACATTTATATAGCATACACGGTTGAAAAAGACTGTTTTTCATATGTTTGGCTATAAACATTATATGTTTGGAACACAAATTTTTAAACACAATATTTTTGAGTGCAAGCATATAATATTCATAAACTAGCATAACATGTTTGGGACATATATGTTAATATGTTAGAACATATTATGTTTGGGACATAAAATGTTTGTAAATATAATATGCTTGAATGCAAACATATATTAATTTAGAAATAGCCTATTAACATATATGTCTTTAGTAGCTTGGAGCGCTATTTAACAGGGAGCGATATTGAATTAAGTTGGTGGTTGTTGCTTGTTATTACAAAATTAACATTTTATTTTGCCTTGGGCAATTGATCAGCTACTTCTTTGATCCTTACAAACTGTGTGGTCCGCTGTTCGAGTCCCCGTCCGGCAAAAGGTAAAATTAAAATAAAAAAAATCATAAAATTTAATAATTTCTTCTACAATGTTTGTATTACAGAAAAAGGTGCTAAGAACTAAAAAATCTCGTGGAAGTGAGAAAGATGTCGGGGAATATACAATTGGGCAGAAACAAAATTTTGAGCATTCAGGTCGAAAACCTATGTTGTTAGCACCTATATTACCTGTTTATTTTCATAATTCATTATGATTGTAAATATATAAATAAATAAATAAAATTTTGAGCACAATATTGTTTTGGAGAATTTTTTTAAGCATATAATATTTTTGGGTGCAAAATGCTTCCAAACATATTATATGGTCACATAATAACATATTGTTTTTTGGAAGACAACATTATTGAATTTGGATGCAAAAATACAAAATGTTTGGAACTTAGACTACCCAAACATATATTGTTTAGACCAATATGCTTTCAAACATATTATATATTGGAAGAGATCAAACATATAAATGTTTGGGCAATACCCAAAAATGTATATGCTTGAAGCAAAATATGTTTGGGAGTATATGTTACAGAAGCGATTTTTTGTGAGCGTGTAGTTTGCAGCGCCCACGAGCCCATGCAAACATAACATTATTTAACAGAAACATACATTTGTTTGCCACGTGGAGCAGTGGTTAGCATGTCTGCCTTGCATGCAAAGGGTCGTGGGTTCAATCCCTGCTCCGACCGAACACTTTTTTTTTAATTTACACATTTATATTTATACTATATTAAATTTTTATAATGAAACTTCGAAATGTGGCTTATTAAAGATTTATAGTCAATAACAGTGCTTGATATAAACGAAATTGACTGATTTTTAGATAAAATATTATTTTTTTATTGCAAAAATAACAAAACTTTAAAATTTGAAAGGAATTCAAAAACTCTAACAAAAGAAGAACGTGGAGTCGAGTAGAAAAATACATAAATAATTTTATAATATAAACATAAATTTATTTAGACGTGAACAGTTTTTTACTAGCATTTAACACCATCGCTCTAAAATGCCTTTTATTTTTCTTTAATAATTCATTATAAAGAAAATAAACTTTTTGAATTGTTTTAGCTGCAAAACTCGAACTTAATGCCCGCTTTTATATTTGAAGGTGTCCGTCAACTCCTCGTGGACTTGTTTTTATACATTTTATTGTGCAATTTTTTACTATTTCCTCCTTATTTCATTTTACTGTCCCAACTCTAAAAAGAGTATAGTTCCCTTTCGTTATTTTTATGAAGACCCCTGATTTCTTTTAACGAACCAAGAAAAAAATTGTGCCCATAATGCCAAAATGATAAATGAAACACATGTCCACACATACATAAAATGCTGCTCTCAAGGCGAAAACATATGCTTGTTTTTCAAATGTCTATTCTAAATTAAATAATATTTAGACTTTAGACTTAGACTGTCTATTCTAAATTAAATAATATTTAGACTTTAGACTTAGACTGTCTATTCTAAATTAAATAATATTTAGACTTAAGCATATCAAATTTTTGGCCTTATCATAAAACAGTTTTCCGAAACAACATACAAGCGGTTTCACAGAAATTGTTCTCTTTTGATTCTTTCGCTGTGTTATGTTGATATCTTTCGTCAACTCTCCCG
This sequence comes from Haematobia irritans, assembly GCF_050003625.1. Lineage (NCBI taxonomy): Eukaryota > Metazoa > Arthropoda > Insecta > Diptera > Muscidae > Haematobia > Haematobia irritans. The sequence continues at coordinate 88,631,599 of NC_134398.1, forward strand.
GTTTCCATCTCTATTTCTTTCTCTATACTCTCTCTCTCTGTCGCTTTGAATAAAATATCACAACATATGTATGGTTAGTCGAAATTTGTAAATTTATATATGTTTGCATTCACACATATGATTTTTATGAAACATTCATGCCCCAAACATAATATATTCTAACATAGATGTCCCAAACATTTAGTGTTAGTTTAGGAACATTACATTTTTGCACTTAAATATATTGTGTTTTAAAATTGTGCCCGAAACACATTTTGTTTATATCGGAACATATGAAAAACATATTTTTCTAAGAGTGTAGATACAAATCTCTCACACCTGATATCTATGACTATGGGTCGTTAGCATGCCCGCCTTGCATACACAAGGTCGTGGGTTCGATTCCTGCTACGACCGAACACCAAAAAGTTTTTCAGCGGTGGATTATCCCACCTCAGTAATGCTGGTGACATTTCTGAGGGTTTCAAAGCTTCTCTAAGTGGTTTCACTGGAATGTGGAACGCCGTTCGGACTCGGCTATAAAAAGGAGGTCCCTTGTCATTGAGCTTAACATGGAATCGGGCAGCACTCAGTGATAAGAGAGAAGTTCACCACTGTGGTATCACAATGGACTGAATAGTCTAAGTGAGCCTGATACATCGGGCTGCCACATAACCTAACCTAACCTATGGGTCGTTATCTGATAGGGTAGTTAGCAAAATTGATTAGGTTGAATTATAATATACATAATTATTACCGTTAGAGCTGATACAATTTAGAGGAAAATAAGCGAATCATATTCTAATGACATGGAGAGTTTTTCCTTTGATACTATTCAAAACAATTCTTGAACATATTGATCAGTCTTTGCCAAGTCTAACACGATTGCTACTTCCCTCAACAAGGATGTTAATGCATACGAATTATCCCCTTTCAATTCGTTAATACTATAGGTATCCTTTAGAAGGTCGTTCAGGGATAAAATGAAATTCGGGTCCATTTTTTAAATTTTAGGATGCGCAATTTACAAAATATTAAGGACAAATGTCGCACAAATAATGAAATTTTTATTAAAATAAACTTTATAATATTTGCTTCAAAAATTTTTTTTTATTAAATTTTGGACACAAATATTTGAAATTTTCGTCGCTCCGCTAAATCGTAGTCTGTGAACTAAAGCAAATAAATTAACTGAAGTTGTGAATCTTTAGAGTTAATATAAAAATGCTTTAAATGTAGGCTAATACTTATTTTGAGGATTTAGCATATTTTGGAATTAAAAAATATTTTTTACATTGAAGAATCCGTTATAATTCCGATTTTTAAACTGGCATTTGTTTGTACGTGAATAGCTTTATTAATATACCTCGAAAAGAGAATGAAAATTCGATGAATGGGATCCGTATTATAATTTTTATTTTATTGATCCTAAATTTAAAGCCAAATAGGTCGCTAAAAGATATATTTATTTTAAAAATGCCGCATTTCTTGCTTGGAATCAATACCAAAAACCTTAAGGGAAAGTCAAAATCTTTGCAAGTAAATTTGTTTTTGAATGTAGTTATGTAAATATTTTGGATTATTAAACATTTATTTAAAAAAAAAATGAAAGTTGAAGTTTCTTTCTTTATAATTATTTTTTTCAATGAATTGAAAAAATTTACAAAATATGTTATTTTATATTCATTCAATAAAATCAAAGATACTATGAACGATATTTTTAATAAAATATAATATGTAAAGTAAATATATAAATTATTATTATATGAAATATGCAAATATATTGTTAGGGAAATATATATTCGTAATTCGTGCGTAATATTCGTAATATTCCGCTTATGTGTGAGCCTTGGCGATATTTGTGGGTTTAATGGTAAAGATTGGATAGACCTGCACTCATTTGCAGGGCTAGAGGGGTCCCGGGGGGCTAAGCCACTTTAACCTAACCTAACCTTATCGCCGCACCTTTGAACTCGAACTTTACAACCATTGTATTGTTATCGTAGGTTAGGTTAAAATGGCAGCCCGATTTAGAGTCAGGCTCACTTAAACTATTCAGTCCATTGTGATATTGTTATCGTAAAAAATTTTGAATGTGTAAAGAGCGGTCGAAAATTTTAAAATCGAAAAAAATGATAAAGAGAAAACTATGTTGGACTAAAATTTCGTTTCGGAAAAAGGAATTATTTATTTGTGTGCAAGCGAATCAAGTTGATGAAAAAGGATGTCTTAATGTGCTCTACGTCCGAAAAAAATGTGTGTTGCGAAACGTATTGTCACTATTCTACGTCACTGTAGCTAGTTTCCTATAACAAGGTCAAGGTCGATTAGTTCCGAAAGGGAACCAGGAGCATACTTTTCAATTACACTAACAAAAAATATAATCGTGACCACAAAGAGTTCGTTTCTTTAAAATAAAAATTCGAGTTTTGTTTAGCTTAGAAAGACGAATTTCTCTTTTCACGTCAATTAAGCCTTTTTGTCTTTAAATTTAGCAGATTCGACTTAAAAATGAGTTTATGTAGAGATATAGAACTGAGTTTAACTATTGTTGATGTTTTGTAACTTGTCTATAAAGTTAAAACGTGCTCAAAAATAGGAGATGTCTTTTAAGCCATTATTTCAAAGACGTTGTTTACTTGAAATATTGCATAAGTATACCCTGCGCCACACAGTGGAACAGTGTCTAGGTCGCATTTTAGTCTAATCGACTTCAAATTTGGCACAAATATGTGTTTTAGGACAGAATAGAACTCTATTGAATTGGTTCAGATTTAGGTATAGCTCTCATATATATCTTTCGCCCGATATGCACTTTTATGACTCCAGAGTTTTAGTCCGATTTATGTGAAATTTTGCACACGGAGTAGCATTAATATTTTTACTGTGCGTGCTAAATTTGGTTTAAATCGGTTCAGATTTAGATACAGCTCCCATATATATTTTTCGCCCGATTTTCACTCATACGACCACAGGGCAAAGTTGTAATCCGATTTATGTGAAATTTTGCACAGGCAGTAGAATTAAGATAGTAACTATGCATGCCAAATTTAGTTGAAATGCGCTCAGATTTTGATATAACTCCCATTTCTACGTTTTGCCGACTTGACCAAAAATACCCACATTTTCCTTGTAACATCGCAGTTGCTAAGTCGAAAACTTGTAGAAATGACTCGAACTTTCCTATACTTCAAATATATATGTATCGACCAATAAATCATAAATACATTTTTGCGAAGTTGCTCAAAAATTTCACCACATTAAAATGTTTCCCATATTTTTTTTGCTAATATTTTGTTCCATCCCATAGCAGTAGCCACTTTTAATTTTAAGTCTATAGACTTTGTAGAAGTGTAACAAATTTTGTCCAGATCGAGTTAGATTTAAATATATGTATATGAGAACAAAAACGTTTATATATGACGGATTTGATATAGTATCGAAAATGTGGATCTACAATATATGATATAGTCAGCCCCGCCCGACTTTAGACTTTCCTTACTTGTTTATACATGAAGTCGAGATTGAATTTTCAGCTAATCGCGCTATGAAGGACTTTTATAGTAGATTTGTGTCGTAATCAGAGATGGTCTGTATCAAACTTTTTTAGGTTTGCGACTGTCGCAAAGATGTAAACGTCGTAAACGTCACATACGCGTCGTAAATGTAGAAAAAGTAACAAAAGTCGCAATCTCAAAATACTTTAGTTGCGTCAGCTAGGCAGCGAATTCGATGATATCCAAGACGATGGTATGTGCGAAGAAGTTTCAATTCTTAGGAATGTCCACAATATTCGGTTTTAGTCCCCACATTTTCCCTATTGCATTTTGCAAGAGTACCGTGGATTTTCTCAACTTTTCTTAGCTTTAAGTTCAGTCTCGTGTCCAATATAACCCCAAGGTATTTTGCACACTCACCAACGGGAATTTCGATACCACCTAAGAAAATATGCTTGACCGTGGGAACACTTTCACAAATTTCTGCAGAAACTAACAGCGAATGCTGTCAAACTAAATTAAAAAATGTTCAGGATTTCTTCTATTCAAAATTAGGTTTTATACAGTAGGTTTACGACTTTTGCGACATACGTATTATACCGTCGCAAATGTATGTCGCAAAAGTCACAGTTTGTGACAGGCCAACCCTGGTCGTAATATAAACAAAGGCCAAGCCTAAGAGTGAATTGCGTTTTAAATGTAATGTTACGGGAAATGCCCCAAGCGCCTAGCTTGCCCGGGATTTTGAACAAAAAATACCAACGCAACAACACAGTTTTCATGTTAAATAGGTTATTTGTTAAAATTCCTATTAACTTTAAATATATGTTAATAAAATGTATTGTAAATTGCAATAATAAATTTGATATAAATTGTTTAAATAATCGATTTAAACAAAACATTAGGGTGGGTAGTGGCGATAATATGTATGAAAGACATTTGTCTTCTTCGGAACCGGGCGTGCTATTTTTTACAGAACGAGTGTGTATCCGTGACCTGGGGTACACGGAAAACTATTATCGTCCACCGATTTTTCGTCATTAATCATATGGGAGTTAGACGGTCCCTCGCACTCAAAAAAATATTTACTTGAATCCAAACATCTTGGCATTCCTTTAAGGATTTTGGTATTGATTCCGAGATGGAGCTTCTTTAAAATAACGACATATTTAAGGGATCTTTCGGCTTTAAGTCTAGGCTCTATAAAATTAAAATTATTTTTATACCCTCCATCATAGGATGGGGGTATATTAACTTTGTCATTCCGTTTGTAACACATCGAAATATTGCTCTAAGACCCCATAAAGTATATATATTCTGGGTCGTGGTGAAATTCTGAGTCGATCTAAGCATGTCCGTCCGTCCGTCCGTCTGTTGAAATCACGCTAACTTCCGAACGAAACAAGCTATCGACTTCAAACTTGGCACAAGTAGTTGTTATCGATGTAGGTCGGATGGTATTGAAAATGGGCCATATCGGTCCACTTTTACGTATAGCCCCCATATAAAGGGACCCTCAGATTTGGCTTGCGGAGTCTCTAACAGAAGCATATTTCATCTGATCCGGCTGAAATTTGGTATATGGTGTTGGTATATGGTCTCTAACAACCATGCACAAATTGGTCCACATCGGTCCATAATTATATATAGCCCCCATATAAACCGATCCCCAGATTTGGCTTGTGGAGCCTCTAAGAGAAGCATATTTCATCCGATCCTACTGAAATTTGGTACATGGTGTTGGTAGATGGTCTCTAACAATCATGCAAAAATTGGTCCACATCGGTCCATAATTATATATAGCCCCCATATAAACCGATCCCCAGATTTGGCTTGTGGAGCCTCTAAGAGAAGCATATTTCATCCGATCCGGCTGAAATTTGATACATGGTGTTGGTATATGGTCTCTAACAATCGTGCAAAAATTGGTCCACATCGGTCCATAATTATATATAGCCCCCATATAAACCGATCCCCAGATTTGGCTTGCGGAGCCTCAAAGAGAAGCAAATTTCATCCGATTCGGCTAAAATTTGGTACATGATGTTGGTATATGGTCTCTAATAACCATGCAAAAATTGGTCCACATCGGTCCATAATTATATATGGACCCCATATAAACCGATCTCCAGATTTGGCTTGCGTAGCCCCAAAGAGAAGCAAATTGCATCCGATCCGGCTGAAATTTGGTACTTGGTATTGGTATATGGTCTCTAATAACCGTGCAAAAATTGGTCCAAATCGGTCCATAATTATATATAGGCCCCATATAAAACATTCTCCAGATTTGACCTCCGGAGCCTCTTGGAGGAGCAAAATTCATCCGATCCGGTTCAAATTAGGAACGTGGTGTTAGTATATGGTCGCTAACAACCATACAACAATTGGTCCAATCACTCAAAAATTGGTCCATATCGGTTCATAACCATGGTTGCCACTAGAGCCAAAATTAATCTACCAAAATTTTATTTATATAGAAAATTTTGTCAAAATTTTATTTCTATAGAAAATTTTGTCAAAATTTTATTTCTAGAGATAATTTTGTTAAAATTTTATTCGGTTCACAATAAAATTTTCATCATTGTCAAAATTTTATTTCTATAGAAAATTTTGTTCAAATTTTATTCGGTTCATAATCATGGTTGCCACTCGAGCCAAAAATAATCTACCAAGATTTTATTTCTATAGAATATTTTGTCAAAAGTCTATTTCTATAGAAAATTTTGTTAAAATTTTATTTCTGTAGAAATTTTTATCAAAATTTTCTTTTTATAGAAAATTTTGTCAAAATTTTTATTTCTATAGAAAATTTTATTTCTATAGAAAATTTTGTTAAAATTTTATTTCTGTAGAAAATTTTGTCAAAATTTTATGTCTACTTTGTCAAACTGAATTATATACGTATTGGATCGATCTTTTTTGATTTAATATATACCACGTATGGACTTACATACAATTTAGAAGATGGTGTTAGGAGGTTTTAAGATACCTTGCCATCGGCAAGCGTTACCGCAACTTTAGTAATTCGATTGTGGATGGCAGTGGGTAGAAAAAGTTTCTACGCAATCCATGATGGAGGGTACATAAGCTTCGGCCTGGCCGAACTTACGGCCGTATATACTTGTATTAATTTATAAAATGTTCATTCTCTTTTGGCAATTTATTTATTTTAATGAAAAATTTCCTTAATATTGTGTAAAATGGTTATCCTAAAATTAAGGCTGCATAATCTTTTATATTATGTCATTATTTTTTCCGTGTAAGTAGACGAAACGTCTGCTAAGGACAATTTCCATTGCCTAATTGAATTTTAAGAAGCTTTTTAATTGAAAGTTGGCATACTTTTTACTTGAATTTGAGTATAAATAAATTTTATTTCACATTCAATGTACTTCGACAGGAGTTTTTTATTCCGTGAGAAAAACTATACATAAAAATGAATAAAATCAGATTTATTTCTTACGGCCATTTTTATGTAGCTCCGTTAGACTTTAACTCCCAGTTAACAGAAAGTAAAATTGAAATATATTCTCTCGTGTTAACTTTAACAGCAAAATTTTTAGCAATTATGCTCTTAACTGGCATATGGAATAGATAGACAAGATGACAAATACACTGAAAAAACAGTGAACCCACCAGGAAGAAAACTTTCGGTTAATTTTAGAAAATTTTGAATATTTGCAGAAAATTTTAACTAAACAGTATTACAAACGTTGGCATCACGCCGAGGTCATAAAAATAAGTAAATAGTATTCGACAAATTCAAGAAAATTTATTAGACATAACTAAGTTTTTTCACTTGTTAAAGAAAATTTTGTAGTCTGAAGGAAAAACTTGGAGTTCAAAATTGCAAGAATGTCTTTAGTGACATACGAAGTTCATTTTTGGTAAAATGTACAAATTTAAAGAAATTCTGAACTATTTGGTGGAAGGCACGAATTTAGTTAACCTTTATGCTTCATTTGAGTATATTTTTTTCCTCGGTTTTAGTTAATTTAACTAACGTACACAAAAAAATTATTAGAGTAAAGGAAACTTTCTCCAAACATAATAATTCCATGAACTAAAATAAAGTTAAATTTGCTTTAGTGAAATAGAGAGTTCACTTCTTTTTTGAGTGTATGTCCATATAATGGTTTAAAAGTGCGTTAGCTAACGTAGCACTAATGGAGCTTCATGAAAATGATCCCAGCAAAAATATTTGGAAGTTCTTCCAAAGGCACAACTTAAAAGCACTTCCAAAAGATGTACTCCCAATGATGTTCTTTATTTCAACTACACAGGGAGTTCTTTTATTTCAATTATTTATAACTCGTTTTTTTTCTTATTTTTAATGGGTAAATTTAATTTTTTTTGTTTCAAAAAGTTAAAAACAGATTAAGCTTTAATAAAATGGTACAAATTATTGAAATTTGTCGAAAAAAAATCTAAATCCATTCAAGAAATATTGCGAATTTTTTAAAATATTTTAATTCTAACGTTTTGGACAAGCGTTAGAATGCATTAAAAATCATAAAAAAATATAAAAGTTATTTATTTGTCAAAATATGGCAACATTTTTTAATTCACATCCAAAACACTGAATTTGAATCAACGAGTAAGAAGTGATGCAAATTCAGTGCAACGGCTGTTGAAATAGTGGACATCCGTCCTATGACAAGCCCATGTTAAGTTCATCGCTTCTGCGCACTAACAGGTTGGCTGATAAGTCCCCGGTTTAACAAAGAAAACACACATTTTTTTGCCAAAATTCGTTTTTATTTTTCAACATAATTCCCTTCAAGAGCGATACAACGATTATAACGACTTTCCAATTTTTTGATACCATTTTGGTAGTACTCCTTCGGTTTTGCCTCAAAATAAGCCTCAGTTTCGGAGATCACCTCTTCATTGCAGCCAAATTTTTTCCCTGCGAGCATCCTTTTGAGGTCTGAGAACAAGAAAAATCGCTGAGGGCCAGATCTGGAGAATACGGTGAGTGGGGAAGCAATTCGAAGCCCAATTCATGAATTTTTACCATCGTTCTCAATGACTTGTGGCACGGTGCGTTGTCTTGGTGGAACAACACTTTTTTCTTCTTCATATGGGGCCATTTTACCGCGATTTCGACCTTCAAACGCTCCAATAACGCCATATAATAGTCACTGTTGATGGTTTTTCCCTTCTCAAGATAATCGATAAAAATTATTCCATGCGCATCCACTCAGCCGACTGTCGATTGGACTCAGGAGTGTAGTGATGGAGCCATGTTTCTTCCATTGTCATATATCGACGGAAAAACTCGGGTGTATTACGAGTTAACAGCTGCAAACACCGCTCAGAATCATCAACACGTTGTTGTTTTTGGTCAACTGTGAGCTCGCGCGGCACCCATTTTGCACAGAGCTTCCGCATATCCAAATATTGATGAATGATATGACCAACACGTTCCTTTGATATCTTTAAGGCCTCTGCTATCTCGATCAACTTCATTTTACGGTCATTCAAAATCATTTTGTGGATTTTTTTGATGTTTTCGTCGGTAACCACCTCTTTCGGGCGTCCAATGTGTTCACCGTTCTCCGTGCTCATTTCACCACGCTTCAGTTTTGCATACCAATCAATTATTGTTGATTTCCCTGGGGCAGAGTCCGGAAACTCATTATCAAGCCAAGTTTTTGCTTCCGCCGTATTTTTTCCCTTCAGAAAACAATATTTTTATCAAAACGCGAAATTCCTTTTTTCCATTTTTTTCACAATAACAAAAGTTGCTTCACAAAAGACGCTCTATCTCACAAACTAATTGACTTACATACGTCAAGTTTTGACACGAATCATTTGAAGGTTGGTACTATATAAAAATAATATGCATTTAATACTAGCAATGCCATCTATGTGCCAGACCGGGGACTTATCAGCCAACCTGTTACTTCCGGATCAAAAAACAATATTTTCACTACTTTTTTGCCGACGCTTTTTTTTTCACTGGGATGGTTAGTATCAAGTATAGAAAACTTTGAAGTAATTGCAAGATCTTTGGAGCTTTGTATTTCAAGCGCAAAAACATTCCTATATATGCCTACTCAAACAACAAAAACCGAGCATGCATTCGTTAAAAGCAACCCTCTTGCCCTGGAAGCGATAGACTTCCCTCCCATGCGCTGCAAGCCTCAATGGAAGCTTTTGCATTCGATTTTTTTTTTATTTTGAGCATTGTTAGCTGGTCAATATAAATCAAACCAGCTTACTAATTGAATTAGCCCACCATTGCTATCAATATCATGCAAATGTAGCCCACTTTTGTTTGTTTCGCCTAATGCCCATTTTCCCATTGTCTGGCTTGCGACACCAACACCAACAACAAAACAAAACAAAAAAATCATTTAAATAATCGCGTATGTCTGAATGTAATCGCTTGTATTCGCTGTATTGAAGTGCAATTACAATTCATTTAACTTTTAACATTAGATAGAGCACAGCGTACAAATTCCGTGCTGAATAGTTTGGGCTTTTTGTTCAATTATTTCTATTTGGTTAGATCCCTTATTTATTCATAAATGCCACTTTTGGGATTAAAATCGATTTTGTTGTTGTTATGTTTGGTTTATTGTTTTTATTATTTACATTATGAGGATACTTGATATGCTAGATTATGTTTGTTGTTGTGTAAAATATTTGCTTTAATGCTTTCATGAGATAAGTCATGATATAAAGTGGGAGTTATTGTGATGCATGGACTTGTATCCTCAGGATGATAGCTCGGAACTCGGAAAATTATCGGGAATAGTATTGTAATTCAAAGGTGGTGTCACACTCTGTGCCATTAAACCATTAAGGCTTATAGAAGATGAACTCATGTACTTGAAATAAAAAAACAAAAAAACAAAAATAATTTCTTTTTTAGGAAACGAAACTTTGGATCAACGTATCATTCGTTTGTGGTTAAAATTGTTTCTTTCATTGTCGACAAACGTGGTCCCATGGAATTACTTAAAATTTCCATAATCATAGCCTATATTTCCCCCCTATCCTGTGACAAAAGTGATGTCACCAATTTAATGCCTATCGGTAGTCTTGTTAATCCATTGTCTTCACACAAAATATTTTCCTCCGGAACAAAATTTCCCTTTGTCACAAAGTATTGTCATTAAAAGCAAATAAATCCGGATTTATGGCAGGCGATTTAACGGACTGTCTTTAATCTTTTTATTAGTTCGTTCCTCAAAAAATAAAACTCTTCTTTCAGTGTCAATAGTTTCACAACTTTTATTCATATAGTAAATATTGATAGATTGTGGTATATGGTTCGTTTTTGATTAGATGTGGGTGGGATAATAAGTTTGCCATTCCGTTTGTAACATATCGAAATATTGACTAAACGAAGTATACCAGAAAAAGAAAAAAAACGGGTATCGTAATATTGTTCTTTTGATACAGTTTTTTGAACTCCTCCGTTCAAACCATTATGACAAAAAAAAAATTTTTTTACAATTTTTAATTTTGCAATTACAAAACTACTTCGATTATATCAAGCACTATTCTTTTCTGACTTTATGACTTAAATAAGATGCTTAATCGATCTTTTCGAAATCTTGCGAATTCACATTAAAGCGCTCGTTTTCTTTAAATGAAGCTTCTTTACATCGGCTTGTGTGTGCCCATCAATAGAGCTGTTCGACAATATGGTGCTTGTACAGTGATGGCTATCGCGATAACTGTCTGTCGATGACAATAAGAGCTACATGTCCCAGTGGATAGTGTGTTTCCTTATGAGAAAAAATAATTACGTGGTACTAAAGATTATCCAATCTTAATTGAGGATGCGCAGTTTACAAAGTATTAAAGACAAATTTCGTTAAAATAATGAAATTTTAATTTAAATAAAGTTTATAATATGTTCTTAAAAAAAAAAAAATATATTAAATTTAGCACATAAATATTGGAAATTTAATTTGGATTTTTAAACTGGCATTTGTTTGTACGTAAATAGCTTTATTAATATACCTCGATATAATATACCTCGAGAATGAAAATTCGATGAATGAGATGCGTATTATAATTTTTATTTTATTGATCCTAAATTTAAAGCCAGATAGGAAGCTAAAAATGTCTTTATTTTATGTATTAACTGTGTATGTATTAACGCGAAAAAGTCGAAAAGTATTATTTTGCGACGAAGATTATTCTCTACGACCCCTGATGCGCACATTGTTGTTGATAATCAACGGGTGGACCTAGTGAAATCTGCCAAGAACTTAGGAATTATTTTTTGGTCTACCCACACAAATAATACTATTGGCATAACCTACAATAAACTGCGAGTTCTTTGGACAACTCGTTATGACACACCTCTTTCCGCGAGGATTTTACTTGCAAAGTCTTATATTATGCCAACTGTTCTTTATGGGAGTGAAATATTCGGAAGTTGCGATTCATCAAGCTTGCGCAAACTAAATGTGCTTTCAACAATATATGTAGATATATCTATGGACTAAGAAGACGTGACCATATATCGACCCGCGCTATCAGATTGTATGCACCTTCAACAAAAATCGCTTCTCTAACATATGTTCCAAGCATATCTTGCAGGAAGCACATATATTAATGGATATTGCCGAAATATTATTATGTTTGTTTTATGTGAACATATTATATGTTTGGAAGCATTTTGAACCCAAAAATATTATATGCTTGGAAGAATTTTCTTTTTAAAGTTTACCTTTCGCCTGGACGGAGAATCGAACCGAGGACCATACAGTTTGTAAGCCAACACACTATCCACTGAGCCAAGTAGCTGTTATAGTCACCAATAGAAAATTATCGCTATAAGTTACTTTTATATAGCATAGTTTGCAGCGCCCACGAGCCGATGCAAACAAAACATTATTCAACATAAACATATATTTGTTGGCCACGTGGAGCAGTGGTTAGCATGTCCGCCTTGCATGCAAAGGGTCCTGGGTTCAATCCCTGCTCCGACCGAACACCAATTTTTTTTTATTTTTGTATTTATATATTATTAAATTAAATTTTTACAACGAAACTTCGAAATAAGTGTTATTAAAGATTTGCAGTCAAAAAAGAACAGTCCCGAATATAAACGAAATGGACTGAGCTTTTGGATAAAATATTATTTTTTTAATTGCAAAAATGACAATTTTGTAACAAAAAAAAATGGTTTTGGTATAAAAGTTTGAAATTTCTTTTGTCTAACCAACAAAAAAAAAATTGTGCCCATAATGCCAAAATCATAAACAAAACACATGTCCCCACATATACTTAAATTGCTGCTCTCAAGGCAAAAACACATGCTGTTTTTTTTTAATGTCTATTCTCCTGGTTCCGAATGTCTATTCTCTTTACTCCGAATACGCAATTTAATGTTCAAATTAAATAATATTTAGACTTAAGCATATCCAATTTTTGGCGAAGCCTTATTGACATGCTAAGCACATAGCCAAAACAAATGAACTCATAAAACAGTTTTCCGAAACAACATACCAGCTGTTTCACAGAAATTGCTCTCTTTTAATTATATATACTCTCTCTCTCTCCCTCTCTCTGTCGTTCTCTGAATAAAATATCACAACATATATGTGTTTATTCGAAATTTGTAAATTTATATATGTTTACATTCACACATATTATTTTTATGAAACATTCATGCCCCAAACATAATATATTCGAACATATTAACATATGTGTCCCTGTTGTAGACCATAATTATTCTTAACAGCGATGTTCTAATAATAGTTTTCCAAATTATGTTATCATATTAGAATTAGTATTTTATGTAATAATGATAGAAGGAGACAAGTCTATTATGTATTTATTACATTCATATTAAAGTAGTATTTGTGAACATGAATACATTGAATAGGGAAGATGAAAACCGCTACTCCTTTTTGTACACCCTCAAAAAAAATCGCTTCTTTAACATATGTTCCAAACATATTTTGCAGGAAGCACATATATTATTGGATACTGCCGAAACATTAATATGTTTGTTTTATGTGAATATATTATATGTTTGGAAGCATTTTTCCTAAAGACGATTGTGCTCATTGCCTAACATACTCGTCATTTTCACTTCCACGAAATATTTTAGTTCTTGGCACCTTTTTCTGTAATACAAATTATGTTGAAGAAATTATTCGCTTTTATAAATTTTTTAAATTTTACTTTCGCCTGCATGGAGAATCGAACCGAGGACTATACAGTTTGTAAGCCAACACACTATCCACTGGACTACGTAGCTGTTATAGTCACCAGTTGATAATTATCGTTATATGTTACATTTATTTAGCATAGTTTGCAGCGTCCACGAGCCCATGCAAACATAACGTTATATAACAGAAACATACATTTGTTTGCCACGTGGAGCATTGGTTAGCATGTCTGCCTTGCATGCAAAGGGTCGTGGGTTCAATCCCCGCTCCGACCGAACACTTTTTTTTTAATTTACACATTTATATTTATACTATATTAAATTTTTATAATGAAACTTCGAAATGTGGGTTATTAAAGATTTATAGTCGGTAACAGTGCTTGATATAAACGAAATTGACTGATTTTTGGATAAAATAATATTTTTTTATTGCAAAAATAACAATTTTGTAACCAAAAACTGTTTTTGGTACAAAACTTTAAAATTTGGAAGGAATTCAAAAACTCTAACAAAAGAAGAACGTGGAGTCGAGTATAAACATACATAAATAATTTTATAATATAAACATACATTTATTTAGGCGTGAACAGTTTTTTACTAGCATTTAAAACCATCGCTCTAAAATGCCTTTTATTTTTCTTTAATAATTCATTTTAAAGAAAATAAACTTTTTAAATTGTTTTAGCTGCAAAACTCGAACTTAATGCCTGCTTTTATATTTGAAGGTGTCCGTCAACTCCTCGTGGACTACTTATTAATAAAGAGGAACTAAACTTTATTTTCATACATTTTACATTTTCCTCCTTATTTCATTTTACTGACCCAACTTTAAAAAGAATATAGTGCCCTTTCGTTATTTTTATGAAAACCCCTGATTTCTTTTAACGAACCAAGAAAAAAAGTGTGCCCATAATGCCAAAATGATAAACAAAACACATGTCCACACATACATAAAATCATGCTCTCAAAGCGAAAACATAAGCTGTTTGTTTTTCAAATGTCTATTCTCTTTGTTCTCTTTATTCAAATTAAATAATATTTAGACTTAAGCATATCAAATTTTTGGCGTTATGATAAAACAGTTTTCCGAAACAACTTACAAGCGGTTTCACAGAAATTGTTCTCTTTTGATTCTTTCGCTGTGTCATGTTGATATCTTTCGTCAACTCTCCCGGTTTCCATCTCTATTTCTTTCTCTATACTCTCTCTGTCGTTTTGAATAAAATATCACAACATATGTATGTTTAGTCGAAATTTGTAAATTTATACATGTTTGCATTCACACATATGATTTTTATGAAACATTCATGCCCCAAACATAATATATTCTAACATATTAACATAGATGTCCCAAACATTTAGTGTTAGTTTAGGAACATTACATGTTAGCACTTAAATATATTGTGTTTTAAAATTGTGCCCGAAACACATTTTGTTTATATCGGAACATATGAAAAACATATTTCTCTAACAGTGTATATGTATTTGAGTTAAGATTTTTCTGGAATACTGTTGCTTAATAAAGTTGATTTCAGTCGCTTACAGAAATTATAAAGCTCAACAAGTGTTTTTTGGCGACTTCTTTTTGCCTGTTGGTCTGGTTTTATGTTTGAGCATTTAACAACAGGTTATGGGCCCAGAGCCAATAAAGGCAAAAATATGTCAGTGATGGAGTTAGTATTCGCAAAAATAAAGCCTTTTGACGGCCGAAATTTTGACTCATGGAGGTACAGAGTGGAACATTTTTTGAAGGCTCAAAATGTTTTGGCAGTTTTATCAGCAGAAAAACCAGAACGAACTGAAACAAATTCTGCTGATGTAAATAACTGGAGCCTGAAAAATGCAACTGCGAAGAATTTGATCATCGCCTTGGTGGACGATAATCACTTGGAGTACATCAAGGTTAAAACCACAGCCAAGCAAATGTGGAATGCCTAGATCAGTACATTTTCTGGTACGAACATGGCAAAGCAAAATATGTTGAGAATCAGATTGTGTGCGTGAGCTGGTGGCGGCTGGAGGAAAGTTGGATAACAATGAAATAATGGTGGTAAAGGCAGAGGTGATGAAACTTCAGCTGTGGCGTTCATGATGGGTAATGGTGATAAGACGTGTAGTTTGATTTTAGATTCTGGCAGCAATCGGCATGCAACACATAACTTGGAATCATTGATCAATGTTAGGGTTATTAAAGTTCCAATTGCTATAAGCACTGCAGAAGAAGGTGCTTCAATTATGGCAACCCATAAAGGTACATTTAAGGGCATTTCTTTTGTTGATGGTGAACGTGTGGATGAAGTTTTGTACTCTAAAGAATTGCGTACAAATCTGCTGTCGATTGGAGCATTGCTGCAGAAAGGACTGGAGGTAAATTTAGTTAGAAATCAACGGTAATTAAGAAGAGTGGGCGCATCGTTGCCGTTGCAAATTTGGAAGATTCACTATACAAAGTCAAATTGAATCAAGAAGAGATTTATGCCAGTGTCTGCGAAGCTCATGATTTATGGCATCGTAGACTTGGCCATATAAACACGGCATATCTTAAAAAACTGAGGAACGACAATATGGCTACAGGTTTTCATGTTGGAGAGGAGAAAGTAGGGTGTGATGATTGTGTCAAGGGAAAGCAGTCTGAGTTACCTTACAAGGGCCATAGACAAGCAACCTCAAGAATTTTGGAAAGAATTCACAGAGATGTGTGTGGTCCCATAACACCTGGTACATATGAAGGTTATCGGTATTTTGTAAGCTTTATAGATGACTATAGTCACTTCGCGCGGGTTTATTTATTGAGACGTTAGTCGGATGTTTTTAATTATTTCAAAGATTTCCAACGTCATGCAGAGGCAAGATTTGGATGCAGAATTGTACATTTAAGATGTGACTAAGGCACTGAATACTTATCTGCCGACCAGAAAAAGTACTACAGCTTAAAAGGAATCCAAATTGAGACAACCGTAGGCTACTGTCCGAGGCAAAATGGGGTAGCTGAGCGTTTTAACAAGAGTGTGGTTGAAAAGGCAAGAACAATGCTTGTTGCATCAGGCATATAAAAGAATGTGTGGGGAGAAGCCGTGCAGACTGCTGTGTATTTATTGAACAGAAGTACTACAAATTGTGTGGGTAAGAAGACCCCAGCAGAGGTATGGTACGGCGTAAAACCTGACGTGAGCAAATTGCGCA
Organism: Haematobia irritans; assembly: GCF_050003625.1. Lineage (NCBI taxonomy): Eukaryota > Metazoa > Arthropoda > Insecta > Diptera > Muscidae > Haematobia > Haematobia irritans. Next base: position 88,648,405 of record NC_134398.1, read on the forward strand.
TTTGCGGTTGTCGTGCATTCGAACTTTTACCCAAGCAGAAAAGATCCAAGTTTGATTCCAAGAGCAACGAAACGATTTTTGTTGGTTATGGTGTTAATGGATATCGTCAGTGGAATCCCATTACGAATAGATTAGTTGTAGCACGAAATGTGAAATTTGACGAGACGAACTATCCAGCAAACTCAAAAATGGATGCTGGAACCTTTAACATTGAAGATGCTCAAGAAGAGAAAGATAAATGCGACGAAGAAACGCTAATCGTGAAGAGAAGTATGGATCCAGAAGGTGAACATGAAGAAGACGACTCATTTTTTGATTTAGAACCTTTTATGGGTTTCGACAATGAAGAAACAGTTATGAGTGACGGTGACAATGTTATTCACGAAAATAGTGTAGCTGACGCTTTACCAAATACCACAGAATACGTAAATGATGCTGTAGGTGCTGTTGAGGAAACAAACATTGAACTTCGGGAGCAACCAATACTTTCAAGGCAAAGCTATCGTGAGCTCAGGCCGCCAGGAAAGCTAACAAACAATAATTATTTTGATCAAATAAATCTGTCCAGAGCCGATCGTCCAGCTGAACCAGCCTCTTTCAGTGAGATTAGTATGAGACCCGACCGAGAGAAATGGGATGAAGCGATTAAAGAGGAGCTGCGGTCACTCAAGAAGAATAGTACGTTCGAGTTGGTAATGAGAAAACCAGGCATGAAAGTAATCACATGTCGATGGGTCTTTAAATTAAAAATGGATAATGATGGGAATCCCAGTAGATACAAAGCACGACTTGTGGCTAGAGGATGCCAACGGCAATATGGAATAGATTACAAACAAACCTATGCACCGGTTGCATAGAACGGTTACAAAATCTATCAAATGGATGTTAAGACAGCATTTCTCAATGGAGAGCTGAATGAAATTGTCTTCATGACAGTGCCTGAAGGTTTGAAGGTACGCGATGGTACGGTTTGTCGACTAAGAAATTCTTTGTATGGATTGAATCAGTCCCCTCTGTGTTGGTACAAGAAATTTCATGATGCAGTAACGAAAATGGGCTTTACTAGGTCACAACATGACTACTGTATGTACGTAAGTAAGCATGGTGGATGCATAATGTACATGGTCTTGTACGTGGATGACTTGCTCATTGTTAGTGAAGATTCAAAGCAGTTGGAAGATATTAAAGGTAAACTTTCAAATATGTTCGAAATAACGGTTTCTCCATGCTTTGAGAATTTCCTCGGGATCGAGATTAACTATAATGAGGAATCCAATACAATTACAATGGCTTAAAAGAAGGCTATCAAGGATGTACTTCGCTTCATGAATATGGAAAATTGCAATGGAGTATCAACACCAATGGACAAATCATTGACATTTGGAAATAGTAGTTGCGATCAGAAACTAAATGTGCCATATCGTGAAGTTATCGGAAGAATAATGTACATAATGCTATGCACTAGACCGGATATATGCTTCACTATATCAGAGCTAAGTCGGTATCAAGAATGCCCTACCATGGTTCATTGGCAAGGTGTTAAACGATTGGTGAGGTACTTAAAAACAACTATGGACATGGAGTTGCTGTACGAAAGAAATGCTGTAGATAGGCCTCCAATCGGGTTTGTGGATGCTGATTTTGCTACTTATGAGGTTAACCGAAAATCAACCACAGGGTATGTTTGGAAATATTGTTGCATGGACATCAAAGAAACAACAGGTTGTAGCATGTTCGACTACAGAAGCAGAGTACATGGCTATGTCGGTGGCAGTCCAAGAAGGCATATGGCTGAAAGGTTTACTTTCTGATTTGTTTATCGAAACAGAGTCGGTATGTATTTACGAAGATAATCAGAGCGCCTCGCTCACAACATGGAAAATAAGAGGGTTAAACATATTGACGTAAAGCACCACTTCATCAGACAGAAGATTGAGGACAACATAGTTACTATCGAACATGTGAGTAGCAGAGATCAAGAAGCGGACATTCTTACAAAGCCTCTACCAAAACAAAAATTCACACATCTGACAAGAAAGCTGTCAATAATTTAAATTATGTTCGAGAAGAACATAATTATTCTTAACAGCGATGTTCTAATAACAGTTTTCCAAAATAGAATTAGTATTTTATGTAATAATGATAGAAGTAGACAAGTCTATTATGTATTTATTACATTCATATTAAAGTAGTATTTGTGAACATGAATACATTGAATAGAGAAGATGAAAACCGCTACTCCTTTTTGTATATGTATTTGAGTTAAGATTTTTCTGGAATACTGTTGCTTAATAAAGTTGATTTCAGTCGCTTACAGAAATTATAAAGCTCAACAAGTGTTTTTTGGTGACTTCTTTTTGCCTGTTGGTCTGGTTTTATATTAGAGCATTTAACAACAGTCCCAAACATTTAATGCTAGTTTAGAAACATTAAATTTTTGTACTTAAATATATTGTGTTTAAAAATTGTGCCCGAAACACATTTTGTTTATATCGGAACATATGAAAACCATATTTTTCTAACAGTGTGGGATTCCTTTTAATAGTGTACTTAAAACTAGGGCGCTTACGTTCCTGCACAAAATTATTTATCTGAAAACTCCATCATACTTGTATGAGAGACTAAACTTTGCTAGATCCAATCGTGGGAACATATTAATGCCTTTACGAATTCGTACTCGTGTGTCGGAGTGGCAATTTTTTATTAACACGTTTCGTCTCTGGAACCAATTTCCTCATTCTGTTCAGAAAATCAGCAATATCTCTCAATTCAAACCCGAAATACAAACCATTTTTCAGGAGTAATATACATTCAAAGTATTTAAATTTAATTTAAGTTAACTTAATATAAAGTGTTTTGTTTTAAAATTAAAGTGTTTTGTTTCTTGCTTTTGTCTTTTTTTCTTCTTCTCACAAACTAAAACTAAATTTTGTTTTACAAGTTTATATTTTTTTTTCTTCTTTGTCGTTTCAATGTACGATGAATACTCAAGTAATAATAATTTTTTTAGCGTTCATTTATACCTTTTACTAATGCGCATTTGTGCTCCTACACTGTAATTATACACGCACAGAAAAAACATGTTTGGGCATGGTTGCCGCATTCGTTTAATGCTTATATAGGGCATGTAATTGTCGCGAAAACCATATATTTTGTCTTTTTAAAAATAATTTTCGAGCGGAGAAAAATATATGTTGGCAATAAGCGTTTAAATGGTTCTCAAATGCCGCAAACATGTTCATCATGTACCTGACCATTCAATTTTTTCCTTTTTTGCAGAGAGAAAAGTAATTTTATAGGTTACGTCTAGAACCATTACATGGCCATAAAGACCATGAACATTGTTTTCGTGACCATTTAATTTTTTGCAGCGAAAAGAATTTTATAAAAACATTGAACAGGTACACACGATTTTCAATTTGCGCGTCAGTCGTGTGTTGATTGTTTCTTGGAATGGACGGAGAATACGAAATTACTGTGTTTTGTGTTAATTTATTTACTCAGAAGTGGCACGTGGTTTTATGTGAACATAAAAAAGGAAAGTGTAATTGAAAAAATGTACCTGTTTTTTGTTCTGCATTTTGATATATGGTTTAATTTATTTTTATTTGCAGTTACATGATGCCATCGTGGTGCAATGGTTAGCATGCCCGCCTTGCATACACAAGGTCGTGGGTTCGATTCCTGCTACGACCGAACACCAAAAAGTTTTTCGGCGGTGGATTATCCCACCTCAGTAATGCTGGTGACATTTCTGGGGGTTTCAAAGCTTCTCTAAGTGGTTCCACTGGAATGTGGAACGCCGTTCGGACTCGGCTATAAAAAGGAGGTACCTTGTCATTGAGCTTAACATGGAATCGGGCAGCACTCAGTGCTAAGAGAGAAGTTCACCACTGTGGTATCACAATGGACTGAATAGTCTAGGTGAGCCTGATACATCGGGCTACCACATAACCTAACCTAACCTACATGATGTCTGCATTGGTACATTTGATGGACACGAAGTAAATTTGGAATGATTACTTATTGTTGAAATTGAACCAAAATAGAATGTGTAAAAATATATGATGTTTGCTTGCGCGACATAGTAAATACAAATAAACAATGAATTAGTTTATAAATAAATAAAAACATATAAATAAAGTTATTTCTTTTCTCAAGTGGCGTCCTTTTTTCGACTACGAAAAAGGTTTTTTCGTAAAGATCAAAACATTTTAGGTTGTGACCATGTTCTTTTAACTGGAAGAAAAACATTTTTGACGAATACCATAATATTTTAGATCGTGACCATTGTCTTTTAATAGAAACAAAATTCTTTTTATCAATATAATAATATTTTAGATGAGGACAATTTTATTTTTCTTAGAACCATGTTCACTGAGCCAACATGGTTGCAGGTGAAAATGTTACATGGTTGCCGCCAAAATAGCTCCTATCATATTATTTTGCTCTTCGATTATGATTGTGACAATCATGTTTTTTCAATGTCACAGTGGTCTCTGAATCAATACAAAAGTCAATATTGTAAAGACCAAATATTTCGAACAGGACAAGCTTTTTTCAGTGTTGGTAGCTGTAATAATTTCCTTTTCCTGTATAGCTACAAAAAAGTGTAGTACTATGAATTTGTTGGTAATCGATTGTATTATCTATCAATATATAGTCCACGTGGGCTCTGGTGGATTAAATAAATATTTAGTCAACCCTTTAATTTTTAATAAACTCATTAACAATTTTTTAATGTCTGTAAATTCGGCCTGTACACCCAGAGAAAAGTGACCCCTTCTTTAAGTTAAAATGAACTAATTCTGACGAAAGTTGAACTTCGTATAGCGCCAAAGACATTTTTTTTTGAACGATGTGATTTTCGTTGAATTTAGGTAGAATGCATTCCATATTTTAGTTATCATTTTCCTATATTTATGTACCACTATACTACATTGAGACAAATCTTACATATTTGTGTTAAACCTTTTTACTTCAAACTTAGAACTGCTTACCTTCGTTTTTAAATACAATTTTATTTATTTATATAGGCAATTTTTTCTTCAATAAAATACACGTTTTATTAATATATTAAATGTATTTATTAAGAATCAACAGCATCGACTGGCCTTGAAATATTGGTTTATTATTCCTCTATTTCCAATTTCCATGTAATGTCATCAACTGTAAAACGCATTTTTCCTTCTTCTTGTACCTTTCATTTTTAATAAGTTGCTGCGTAACGAGTTTGTCCTCCCTTTACATTTTCAATACCTACAAATAAAAAAATCATAAACAAAAGGTTAGCGTCACTGAATGTTACCTGTTAATTGAAGATTCCAAAATGAAGACGAATGAAGGGGTTGTTATTCTGATTTCTTTCTTTATACACCATCACGAACATAATTTTTTCTCACTAATTTAAAATAACAAATATTTTATATATTTGTTATTTATTATATTATTTTTTTTAACAATCTCTCCGTATACCATAACAACGCGATTCCAACTAAAAAACAACCCGCGCGCAAACATATCGATTACATCAATGACAGGTATCGATTACAGGTAGATAAAAGAAATATAGAAAAATGCCCTATATTCTAACAAGTGTGTCTCCTTAAGATTTAAAAGGATTGAATACTTCTTAGTACGAATGAACTAAAATATTTTTCTATGCCAAGCGTTATTCGTATGTATGATAAGCTTTCTATAATAAAGGAAGTAAGAATTATCATTTTATAAGAATTTTTACTAAATTTGAGGAAACTTGGTTTTAGTTAATATTTTGTTTATTTTTACGAATGCTTTGCTATCGGTGAATAAAATTTTCTTGTTCAGTAGTAAATTCTTATACACAGCGAAGAAAACAGTATTAGTAAAATTCCATGCCTTATTCTAGTTAATGAACTATTCCTAACTGCTTTCAGTTTAGGATTTTTTTACTGAAGCAAGTAAATTTTATTATTTTAAACCAAAATTTAACTTAATGGAAATAAATTGGCAAAACTAAATTGATGAACATTTTTTACTGTAGTTTCGAAGGCACTTTTTTCTTGGTGTATATTGGAAATATAAATTCCTTTCAACACAAAAGAGATACATTGACGAAACAGAAACACTTTTCATACAGCCTCCGTAAACTGAAAAACTGTCAATCTCTTTAAAATCAAAAACATTATTAAATATATACAGCCGTATTCATAAAAAGTTAATCGACGTTTATAAACGATTGATAGACTATTTCGTGAAAAATAGCATTCATAAACGATTAATAGCTTACCAAACCTTTAATAAGTCTTTGGTAAATTGTAAAAATTTATTGTTGGATGTACCCTTCTTTAACTCTTTGATAAAATTGCAAAATGCTTTTTTTTTTGGGCAATACCTATTAATTTATCGCTGTTTTATGCTACTTGGTATATCATTATATGTCAATGCGTATAAAATGGGCGATCTTTTCTTATAAAACCCCTATTTTGATGCCATTTTTCAAAATACTAATCCAAATAGGAGAACTGCAGAAATAGACCTACAAAATTCATATCTACCAATATTATTTATTTATTTTTTTTTATTTATGTATTTAACGTCATTTTATTTATTTATTTAACGTCATCTTAAACTTCCTTTTGTTACTTTAATGAAAAATGCATGGAAAATTAGCTCGAGAAATTAAATAGAAGAATTCCATTAGATTAGTGATGTGTTTTTAATAACAATAGACTTTATAGACTAATAGAAACCGGTTCGATTAATACTAATATCGATACTAACATATTGACTAATTATAAAATGATTGTATATTGTGGGTAATGCATTCGGTATAAATTAAATTAGCCTGGAAAATTATGTTTCGCCACAAAATCAGTAAAATTTTGAGACTTTATTTTTATTAAGATCAACCGGTTATAATTCGATCTTCATCACTACAATGAAAATGACAAGATGTAACGACATGTGTTGCCACCTGATCACTAAAAACGCATGATAACTATATTATAGTGTTAATAGAGTGCACGTTAATGATTTTTTATGAATAAGGCCGATAGTTTGTAGTGTTCGTTTAAAACAATTAAATCCACGACACCCATCTTTCAATTTATACAATAACTAATCTTCACTCCAAAAAGCGAACCCAACAGAAAATTTAATTAAATTGATATGGCAAAATTGCGTCAATTTTATAAAGATAATTATATTTTTCGTTTATGGAAGCTTCTGATTTTGAAGAAAACATTGACGTTAGAAAAAATGCCTTCGACGCCACATAAAGTTTAACATGGACACATTTTTCGAAAAATTTACAAATTGCAAATAATTGTTTTTGTTCATTTAAATTAAAGGAAGGAAGGAATCTTTCTCATCTTAGAGACCATAACAATTTCCATGAACTAAAATAAAGCTAAATTAGTTTTAGTGTTTTTTTTTGAGAGTAAGCAAATCATACACAATAAACTATCAAGGTCGTGCAATTTAAATAATTCCTAGTAATTTTGTTTTACCTCGTTTGGAGGTGAAACGAGCTTCAAATCATTTATATACAAAAATATTGATGCAGATTACTACACACACAACAAATTCATGCACATATCTACCCACACATATTTATTGTATTTACAAACATATACATCACTGTAGCAAACAACTTGTGTACATACATATATATACATACATACAAACATATGCAATATATGGAATACAAGAAATTAATAAATAATCCTAAACTTAAAAAATTCAACAAACAAAACAAAAAAATAGATTATTCTAAAACAAATAAATTATGGGAATAATTGTTTTCGTTTTCACCTACATAAAACAATTCCTCAATTATGTATGTGTGTGTGTACGTGTTATATATAAAATAATAAATAAATCAATGATATGTTAGTATGCGTATGTAAAAAAATGAAAAGAATCCAACACAAAGCCAAAATGCGTATTGTCATAGCATTTAAGCACTCACACACATGCATACATACCCCGGGAGAATACATGCATAAATATAATTGCATTTAATATTATTTACAATACATATTTACATTTAAAATGTCCCAAAAGAAAAAAAAAAAATAATTAAGTAAAAAAAAAAAAAACAAAACTAAAAACAACACAAATGGAAATTATAAAAAAAGAAAAATTTAATATTACAAACGAAAAAAAGAACAACAAAGAAGACACGTTAAACGTTAACTCGTAAAGAAATACAGGACAATAATAAATTCAAATATGCAAACTATGATAATATCATTAAATAATAAATATAAATTTATAACTATATTTAATCGTTTAATAAGCCATTAATATTGAATATTGAAATTAAACAATAAAACCGGAAGCGGAATTTAATGAAAATAAGAATGAAGTTGATTTCACTGGACCCCTTGGCAGTGGTAAGTACACAGAAAAAAATCCGTAGTTAAACTAACGCTAAATTTATTTTGGCAGTGGTAAGTACACAGAAAAAAATCCGTAGTTAAACTAACGCTAAATTTATTTTTTATTGCAAACAATTTATTTTCCGCAGCTTAATGAAATCTTACTTTTTTAAGTTTGTCTCAAACATTTTATGAACTAAACGTGGCTATAAAGTTCAATGACCGTACACATAAGTTCAATATGAACTAAAGCAAAAGATCCTTTCGTACGATTCCCAAAAATAGTATATGGTTAAAATGGTCATGATTTGTCGCCAATGACTTTCTTCTTTACTTTTAGATCCTTTTTTCTTCTATGAGAAAATGTAATTTCGTGAACTGCAGTTAAAAAGTACAACAGATCATAAAAATTTCCTGGTTGTAGCAAGGCTTTGTGGAAATCTCAAAAAGTGGAGTACAATTTACTTCGAGTTAGTTAATTCTACTTATAAAACAGTTTAGTTTTTTTCGGTGTACAATGATATCTAATTAGGGGTCAGAGATATAAGTCCATAAGTTGAAATTTGCCTCGTTTGAACAAATCCCTCAAATTGATATTTGAACTTCTAGAAAATGAATTTCTATTTGAATTTACTTGACCTTCGATTCGATTGAAATTTGTAGGAAATGTATATGTACCTGCCGCCAGCCACCGTATAAATCGATCCCTTGGTTTGGATTCTTGAGGTCATAGAAATTTGAAATCGAATATAATTTTAGATCCACACAACATATAGTCTTTTTTTTCTTTTTTTATAAAATTTGTTTGTAAGGTTTTTTTGTGCTTTTTCATTCGATCGTTTATTCATTTATAAACTACACTAATAGAAAAAGTTTGGTTATATTAACGAAATATGTCGTTAAAAGTCAGCCAATGAAACAAATTCTGCAAATCAACGTAACGTTTTGTACTATTAACGAATATTTTCATTGTAACATATTAATGAAAATATTTCGTTATATCAATGACAATTTTTTTTGGCTGACTTTTAATGAATTTTTTTTTGTTTCTTTTTTGTAATATCAAACCCTTTTGTAAATATTCAAGTTGCAAAGTCGCTAAGACTTATCTCTTTAAATTTGTATATATTCTAGTATTCTATTGTACACAAGCTTATATTAATTATCAACAAATAAAATAAATAAGATGCCATGCGGCCGATGGCAAGTCATCTTAAAAATTTTAACATCATCTTCTAAATTGTAAGTTAGGTCGATTAAATACGTATTTATTCAGTTCTTGGCCCGTATATATAGGGAAGAAATACTTACGAACCGATATGAACTTTTATGCGGTAATTATAGAGCCAGAAATAAAATATGGGGGTCGCTTTATATGGGGGCTATATACAATTATGAACACTAGTCTTCCAAAAATGACAGATTTTTTACTTTTTGGTAGATTGATAGAATTCTTGATGTTTTGGAAGATTTTGCAAAATATTCCTCTCCAACTAAGAGGTGCTTCATAAATTTTGTATAGAAATAAAATTAAAAAAAAAATTTAAGCTCCAAACCATGCATTGACTAAACTACAAGTGCAGCTTAACCAACAGAGGAAAATAATGTTTGTCAAATTTATTTGGGCAAAGCCCTATAGACTGCAAGATGGTTGGATGGACGCACGTTTCGGAATTACCACATTCCTCATCAGCATCCTCTACTTGCTGCAAAAACTATCAACCAATTATCAGAATAAATTCAGGCTGTTCACTAAACCCAAAGTGAACCACACTTGAATCTTCCGAAAAAAGGTTTACGATAGCCGGCCTTTGCCGAAATAAATTTGTACAAACATATCTCTTTTCCTTTGTCACTGTCAAATCATCGATTTGAGTTCAGTTGGCTGGGTTTATTTTGAGCGTGCTTCCTACAGAAACAAAATGATTGAAGAATAAACCAACAATAATACAGAATACAGAAAAGCATACAAATGTCCGTGAAAAATTTATATTTTTCAATTTGGTGGTTTCTTAAATGTGTTTGTTGTATGAGATAATTAATAAAACCATATTAATATCGGGATTAGGGTTATTACAATTCTAATCAACTAGAATATATGGCACTGGGCAAAAAGTTGTCAAAATGCTTGCTAGACCCTGGACTACTCAAATTTAAAATCGTCATACATTTACAAAACTGAGTATAGAATTTTCGACTCAAAAATGTTACATGTTCATGACATTCTGGTCATATTCCTTCTCTGTGTGTACTTAACAAAATATCTCCAAAATTGTTCCGGCAATTTTGCAGTTTTGGTGCAATTCATAGCATAATTCTGTCAATTTTAATTTAAATTTATTACACCAATAAATTTGTTACAGGTCATTGATAGACTCCAACAAACCACATACAAATTTTTTGTTCAAATTCAAAAATATTTGTTGAGGATTAAACGTAACGTTCAACAACAAATATTTTGTACTGTTGGATGCTCAACAAATTACTTACAAGTTATGTTAATGAGAAAACAAATTATTTGGTGCCTTCTGGTGGTAACGATTGCTAACAACTTTTTGTAATAATGGTTATTAAAAGTACAAATTGTTGCAGGAAAATTAACAAATTTTGTTATTGGTTTTCCAACAAAAGTTATTGGTTCTCAAACATATTTTTATCTGTGTAGTTTTATTTAATGCATACACAAATTAATTGAGCAAAAAAGCCCAGTTTGAACAAGAGTTGTAGACGGCTCAATTTTCTTTAATTTGAGTAGTAATAGGATCAAATAGGTCAAAGAAGACGAAAGATATGCTCAAAATTGTAAGTGTACCTCCAAAAATTAAAAAAAAAAAAGTTCAAAAATTTGTATCTCGAAAACCAATCGACAGAAAATTTTTTAAAACTCATTTTCGTGTTTAGTAGGTCAAAATCAATGAGAAAAATTATGCTAGAACCAATTCACAAAACGACTGTTGGCTAGTGTAATAGAATAACATTTTTAATTGAATATTTTTACACCCTCCACCATAGGATGGGGGTATATTAACTTTGTCATTCCGTTTGTAACACATCGAAATATTGCTCTAAGACCCCATAAAGTATATATATTCTGGGTCGTGGTGAAATTCTGAGTCGATCTGAGCATGTCCGTCCGTCCGTCCGTCTGTTGAAATCACGCTAACCTCCGAACGAAACAAGCTATCGACTTGAAACTTGCCACAAGTAGTTGTTATTGATGTAGGTCGGATGGTATTGAAAATGCGCCATATCGGTCCACTTTTACGTATAGCCCCCATATAAACGGACCCCCAAATTTGGCTTGCGATCGCTCTAAGAGAAGCAAATTTCATCCGATGCAGCTGAAATTTGGTACATGGTGTTAGTATATGGTCTCTAACAACAATGCAAAAATGGGTCCACATCGGTCTATAATTATATATAGCCCCCATATTAACCGATCCCCCGATTTGGCTTGCGGAGCCTCTAAGAGAAGTAAAATTCATCCAATCCGGTTGAAATTTGGAACATGGTGTTAGAATGTCGTCTCTAACAAACACGCAAGAACTGGTCCACATCGGTCCATAATTATATATAGCCCCCATATAAACCGTTCCCCAGATTTGATCTCCGGAGCCTCTTGGAGGAGCAAAATTCATCCGATCCGGTTGAAATTTGCAACGTGGTGTTAGTATAAGGCCGCTAATATCCATGCCAAAATTGGTCCATATAAACAAAATGAGCATTTGATTTAAATTTATTTCATTTATATGATGTCCCATTATATGAATTCCACATTTTAATAAAGGGTGATTCTTTTGAGGTTAGGATTTTCATGCATTAGTATTTGACAGATCACGTGGGATTTCAGACATGGTGTCAAAGAGAAAGATGCTCAGTATGCTTTGACATTTCATCATGAATAGACTTACTAACGAGCCACAACGTCGAATTTTCAGTGAATGGGCCCTAGAAAAGTTGGCAGAAAATCCGCTTTTTTATCGACAAATTTTGTTCAGCGATGAGGCTCATTTCTGGTTGAATGGCTACGTAAATAAGCAAAATTGCCGCATTTGGAGTGAAGAGCAACCAGAAGCCGTTCAAGAACTGCCCATGCATCCCGAAAAATGCACTGTTTGGTGTGGTTTGTACGCTGGTGGAATCATTGGACCGTATTTTTTCAAAGATGCTGTTGGACGCAACGTTACGGTGAATGGCGATCGCTATCGTTCGATGCTAACAAACTTTTTGTTGCCAAAAATGGAAGAACTGAACTTGGTTGACATGTGGTTTCAACAAGATGGCGCTACATGCCACACAGCTCGCGATTCTATGGCCATTTTGAGGGAAAACTTCGGAGAACAATTCATCTCAACCCAGCAAAAACTCTCATTACCCGGTAATCTTGTAGGTAAGCCTGTTTAAAAATTAATAACCACTTATTAATTGTCGTCGCTCCGGATTACATTTACATACGCATGTCCTAGGAGGAAAGTACTTCTCCCCAGGCATACCTTTGATCATGAAATAATTAGTGCTTTTAAAGCATATAATCACCTAATATGTAATCACTTATTCGTAGATATACCAAAGTTTGCAAATTAACCACTTATTGTCTCAGGCAACCAAATCTCGAAAATATTGACTTCTCTAGCCGATTACAATGGATCAAAATATGGCGAGTAATGATGTAATATAAACATTACTAGAATAGAAACGAATATTGTAGAAATAAACAAGTATATACGGCCGTAAGTTCGGCCAAGCCGAATCTTATGTACCTTCCACCATGGATTACGTAGAAACTTCTACGAAAGACTGTCATCCACAATCGAATTACTTGGGTTGTGGTATCTTAAAACTTCTTAACATCGTTTTCTAAATTGTGAATTAGTCCATACGTGGTAGAGAGCCAGAATTGAAATATGGGGGTCGCTTATATGGGGGCTATATACAATTATGAACTTGATATGGACCAATTTTTTGTGATTGGGGATTGATTTATCTGAGGGCTATATATAACTATAGACCGATACGGACCTAGTTAGGCATGGTTGTTAACGGCCATATACTAGTAGCACAATGTACCAAATTTCATCTGACTCGGATGAAATTTGCTCCTCCATGAGGCTCCAAAACCAAATCTCGGGATCGGGGCTATATATGATTATGGACTGATATGGACCACTTTTGGCATGGCTGTTAAATATCATATACTACCACCACGTACCAAATTTCAACCAGATCGGATGAATTTTGTTTCTCCAAAAGGCACCGGAGGTCAAATCTGGGGATCGGTTTATATGGGGACTATATCTAATTATGGACTGATATGAACCAATTCCTGCATGGTTGTTGGATAACATATACTAACATCACGTATCATCCTATGGTGGAGGGTATAACAAAAATTTAACAAATCATCTAAATAAGATTACAGGCAAATTATTTTCACAGTTAAAATATAAGGGAGTTAGATTCACAATTTGTTCGAAATCTACTAAAAGTGGATTTTATATATCCTTTTTTTATAAGGCAAATGACAGTTGAAGTCGATTTTGAAACTGTGATGTGAATGAGGTATAGTAAAGCATTTATTTAAAATGGTAATATCATTAATTTAAAACACAAGTATTATGAAATATTCGTGAAGAATATTCCTTAAAGGTGAGTATTAAGTTCGAGTTTAGCCGCTAATTTTCACTAAAGTGAAAACTAAATCAGTAAAAAAAGTTATAAAATTATACATATTTGTTGCAGATTTCATTATAACTTGATGGGGGAATATCCAAAAGCAAATTTTCATTTTTCATTGTATTCCTTAAAATGGATTATTAAAGAAAAGTAATCGTGAAAAAATGACGATTTTAGCGGCTAAACTCGAACTTAATACCCACCTTAACGGAAAAATCTTCAGAATTACCGTTACATAACATATTCTTTTTGAGTTTTTTTTAAGTAAATGCTCAATTATGTGAATAATTATACCTAATGGCACCGTCATTTATTCTATTTTATTAAGTCATTAACGGCCAAATGCATTACATTTTGAGAATATCAATTCAAAAATTACCGAGAAGTATTTATTATTGCCATTACAAGTTAGTCATTATAACTCACCGCAATGTTATGCAATGTGTAATGACAGCTTTACTTCTGGTAATGTAACTTGTAATGAGATGTGGTTACCTAGTTTTTGCTGGGAAGAAATGGACCGGTAAGTTGGCCACCAAGATCATGCGATTTGACGCCTTTAGACTATTTTTTGTGGGGCTACGTCAAGTCTAAAGTCTACAGAAATAAGCCAGCAACTATTCCAGCTTTGGAAGACAACATTTCCGAAGAAATTCGGGCTATTCCGGCCGAAATGCTCGAAAAAGTTGCCCAAAATTGGACTTTCCGAATGGACCACCTAAGACGCAGCCGCGGTCAACATTTAAATGAAATTATCTTCAAAAAGTAAATGTCATGGACCAATCTAACGTTTCAAATAAAGAACCGATGAGATTTTGCAAATTTTATGCGTTTTTTTTTTAAAAAAAGTTATCAAGCTCTTTACAAATCACCCTTTATAAGTTGGACAAAAGTTTTAAGTGTTTTATTTCCATGATGTTTCAAGAATGCTGGGTTTCGTCACTTTTCTCTGAAATATGTGTCGAAAAATCTCAATATTAAATGAAGGGTATAAAAAACATAGAACGATATACCGTATATATAGTGTATGGATGAATGTAATTTAAATTTTCCATTAGAACTAAAGTGAAACACCTAAAAGTCGAATCAATCCTCAATGTGACGAAACAGTGCTCAATGCGATGATAAAATTCATACGTTCTGTAGGTTAGGTTAGGTGGCAGTCCGATGTATCAGGCTCACTTAGACTATTCAGTCCATTGTGATACCACATTGGTGAACTTCTCTCTTATCACTGAGTGCTGCCCGATTCCATGTTAAGCTCAATGACAAGGGACCTCCTTTTTATAGCCGAGTCCGAACGGCGTTCCACATTGCAGTGAAACCACTTGGAGAAGCTTTGAAACCCTCAGAAATGTCACCAGCATTACTGAGGTGGGATATTCCACCGCTGAAAAACTTTTTGGCGTTCGGCCGAAGCAGGAATCGAACCCACGACCTTGTGTATGCAAGGCGGGCATCTAACCATTGCACCACGGTGGCTCCCGTTCTGTAGATCTGTATTTATTTCAAATACACATGCGCTTGCTACGTTCGTTTTTCAAATAACTTAACACAGCTTTTATTAATGAGAGCAAAGTTAGTTTTTGTTGGGTATTCCAGGCTCTCACTACATTTAATTTAACTCAAACGAGAATTTGAGCAAACATTTGTTCACATGGTTGTTTTCAAATTGTCTTCCAAGATGTTTGAGAACAATTAAAGTCGTCAAATTGACGAAAAAAGTAATCCAGTAGACGAAAAGTTTCATCTACTCCGTTGATATGTATTCAAATACTACTGCAATAACACATCCATACGTATTTGTGTGGTAGAAATGTTGTTTTTTTCTGTGCGGTAAGAATATTTCAAATGGTTCTTCTCAGTTGATGAGTTTAGTTCAAAGTGTAAAGGTAGTCGCGCATGCCAAAAATAAAGAACTAATTGATTAAAGTTGTGAAAGTGAAAAGAAAAACAAAAAAGTGAGTAAAAACAAAAAGACATGAAGTGTTATATATGGAAATTGTAACCAAAATGCCGAAATTTTAAGCATTTGTGGGATATTATACAAGTTTGCTTCTTCTCTTGAGAGGCATGCTCCAACAAAACATTCGTCCAATAAAGAAAAAATATTACAAAAAAAAAAAGAAAATGAATTCGTTGCGAAGATAACCGGTGTAATTTTAAATTTATTTTGGACAATTTATTGTTTTACAAAACATTTACATGTTATATGTTTATGGAAGTATTTCTAAATTTACAGATAAGTGCCACAACATTTTTCGTTCTGTGAAATCCGAATATTAAATTAAAGGATAAAGACGAATTGAATGAACAAAAAATTTAAAAGGAAAAGGAACACCCTCAAAAAATCGCTTCTGTAACATATGGCCCAAACACATTTTGCTTCAAGCGTATATATTTTCAGGATTGCTCCAAACAAAATATTGTTTGTATTGTTAAAACATATTATGTTTCACCGTATGCCAGAGGTGAAACATAATGGTAGAAAAAAAAATTAATGAAATTTTCTTTGAGTATATATATTTTTAAGTCGCCAATTGGTTACTTCCATTATTTTACTTGCAGCATACTCTCTTTCTAAACATATATATGTTTATAGGCTGTTTCTAAATTAATATATATTTGCAACCAAGTATATTATATTTACAAACATTTTATGTCCCAAACATAATATGTTCTAACATATTAGCATATATGTCCCAAACATGTTATGCTAGTTTATGAACATTATATGCTTGCACGATTGATATTATCAAGTGGACGAATATAATAATACCCGTCCATTCATTAATATAAATTTGTCTATGCAGCTAACATATCCCTTACCACAAAATTTACTTATATTGATGAATATATTACATCAAATTTATGAACGGTTTACATCATATTGATGAATCGATTATATAAAATTTATGAATCGATTACATCATATTGGTGAATGGATTACGTCAAATTTAGGAAAAACATTCATCGCTGTGATCGCGTTTGTAGCGACGACGAAGGAGAATCATACTTTTGAAAAATTTCATCATCGCATGGATGAAAGAGAATAATCGCAGATACGAAAACTATAATCGCATAGATGAAATACTTCCATCACCTGGACGTAATATAGTGGTATATGGGATGTCAATATGTTCATCACAATTCATCGCCATGAAGAAAAATTCACCACCGGGATGAAATGTTACGTTAGCTCATTTTTGACGAAAAATTCGTCAGCGGCACGAAAAAATTCGTTCTCATGACGTACATTTTCCTTTCAGTGTAGTTTGGCTTTTTCCGTCAATTTTAATTATCAATTTAAATTGCTTTATAATTCCATACCCGTTGATATTTTTCCCATCTCTTTTTTTTTAAATTTTCGAAAAATTAAATTAAGTTTTTAATATTACTAATAACAAAAATAAAAGACTATCACGCAAGAACATGTAAAACTCCCGAATATGGCGATGGTCTGTTCTGAAAATTTGCTGAAGTTCGCTAACGTGAACTCTCTTGTTATTAATTGGTTCACGTTACCGCAAGTGCACTGTATATAGATTCGTCTATAATTATGAACATACATATATTAACCAATTTTCAATTTTTAGTAATTATAATTTTTTCATCCTTGAGGCTCCAGAAGTAAAATCTAGGGAGTAGGTTTATATTAGGGTTATGTATTTTAAGAACCGATATTGACCAATTGTTCTTGCATGATTATTAAAAAGCATATCACGTACCGAATTTCAACCGCACCGTATGAAATGTACTCCCTTCATAGGATTCGGAAGTCAACTCTGGGAATCGGTTTATAGAGGTCTACACCCAAAAAAATAATAGAGAAAAGTTTACTTGATTTAAGCCCTAGCGGTGTTAAAAGTACGGTAAGTACGGTTTTTCTAAATCCAAGTACAAAATTTTTAATTTAATCCCGAAAATATTAAATACAGATTTCTTAATTTTAGAAATTGTCAATCGTGTTTGTGCTTCCTTTAAGTACGGGAAGTGCTTGATTCAAGCCTTGTGAAGCTCTATTTAATTCTAAACTGTAATTGATTCAATCCGCATTTAACTCTTAACTTGAGCCAAAACGAACTTGTTTTAAGAGGAATCAAGGCTTGGATCAATCTTTTTTATTCTTGATCTAATCCCGAACCGTATTCGATGTTATATTATATGTGCTTGATTTTAGTATGACTTATATTAACCATGTACCCATAAACAAAAATTGGTTCATATATTTTTCAAATTTATTATTATTATTATTATTATTATTATTATTATTATTATTATTATTATTATTATTATTATTATTATTATTATTATTATTATTATTATTATTATTATTATTATTATTATTATTATTATTATTATTATTATTATTATTATTACTATTATTATTATTATTATTATTATTATTATTATTGCCCGCAGGGGCATACTCATCGAAGAGTATGACGGGCCTAACAACCCCGCGGTCCCCCAGGTTGCGCAGAGACCGAGGATGTGCTACAAAAAGGTACATATATCCCACGACGTCGCTGTGACATGGCGAATGAATGCCGCCGTCTAACTATGCATTCCACCACAGGGGCGCTCTATAGATAGACGCGAAGAAGGGGAGTGATGCCCCCGTGGATCCCCAATCAACCGTGGAATTTCTGACACAACATAGGATGAGTGGTATCACACCACACTCGCTGAGCTCATCTTGAGAGCTATGGAGATAAAGATAAATATATCTTATAGACCTTGGCACGAATAAAGGACTACGATTTGTATAATGGATTTGGATTAGACGCAATTGGCTGACGACTGTGGCATTCTGTTACCTCAGTAACTGGGAGTGACATCCCAGTGAAATGGCTTTCAGGCTAATGCCACAGTTGCCTCCGTCCCGTTCAACCCTTGGCAGGGCTCGAGGAACGCTCTGTGCCTCGTAACCATTAAGTTGGCAATGTAGGTTCTGTTGATTTGATATCCAGATTAATGCCTGACCTGGCTCTGAACATAAGCACTCATAAGGTCTTGTGTCAACCCTCGCGAGGACCTCACTGCTTGCAAAGGGACCCTCGGGGTCAATAAAGGGCGACTACATTATCGGACACAGATAACGGCTTTGAGATGGGACCCAACCGAACAAATGGCAACACCAACAACTACAGCAGCAGAAAGGGAGACTGAGATGATTTTCAGAAGCAGCTCAAAGACTCTCCGTTCGCCGGTGAACACACCGCGAACCTCCGTGCTAGGCACGGTAGCAGAAGATGAGATGACAACACCTTGTACCAAAGCACCAGACTTAGGGTCCAAGTTAGGTTCATTAGTCGGCTCACCGCGACAGGAATTTATCCTGAAGATGAGGAGCTCCGAGGAAGAAGCATTAGAAAGTTGCAAGAAAGCTCTCCGAAAGATGCGACAAGCTATCAATAAGCAGAAAAACATAAATATGGACGTGAAAAATGGAGTATCTGAGATCGAGGAGCTCTTAGATATAATCTGCAATTACCGAATGAGCTGGCAGAAGGCAGAAAAGGAAAGAGAGGCCAACAGGACAAGAACGGCAGCGGCTTTAAGAGACGTACCCACACCCTCTACGGCACAAAAAAAGAGGAGTGCATCAAGCCCGGCTGAAACAAACCCTGGAAAGAAGCCAAAAGAGAAGGAAAATGAGAAGAGTTGTCCAAGAGAATTAGATCGACCAACTTCTGGAAAATCTAGTAAAGTTAAACCAGCGGAAAGAAAGGAAAAGCGAAAGAAGAAACCGAGAGAGCCAAAGAAACGGCCAGAAGCAGTCATTATTAAACCCAAGGAGGGCATTAGCTACTCAGATGTGCTAAAGAACCTTAGGCAAAATGTGAAACCTGAGGAAACAGATGTAGCCATCCGCTCAATCAGCAAGACAAAGTCAGGAGCCATTCTTTTAGTGATGGAGAAAGGCGGAGAAAGGGACAAGTTCTACGATGTAATAAGGGGAACCCTGAAGGAAGCTGCGACAGTGGAAGATCGTAAGCCAAAGGCCACCTTAGAGATACAAGACATCGACGCCCTATCTACTAAGGAAGAAGTACAATCTGCTGTACATAGGGCCACAGAAGTAAAAACAGAAGACATCGAGGTACGTCTAACTGAACTAAACAATCGCGAACAAAGGAGAGCCTTTGTAGTGTTACCTTCAGATGGAGCAGACAAGATATTGCAGACGGAGAGAATTAAAATTGGAATGACAAACTGCAGAGTTAGACTTAGCAAAGAGATCATACGATGCTATAAATGTTTCGGTGCCGGACATAGGCGATACGAATGTAAAGGCCCTGATAGGAAGAGTTTGGGATTGTGCATACGCTGTGGAGAAGCAGGGCATAAGCTAAAGGAGTGCAACAATAACCCGAAGTGCTGTGTTTGCGTGCAAGCTGGTAAGATCCAAGTGGATCATCTACCAGGCTCAAGACGATGCCCTTCACAGCAAACGCGATGAATATTCTCCAACTGAATATGCACAGAGGAAAGGTGGCAAATGCCCTGCTGTCACAAATAGCAATAGAGCAAAAATCATCTATTTTAATTATCAGTGAGCAATACTCGAAAAGAGCAGATGGAAAATGGTTTGAAGATCTAACTAAAACTGCAGCAATTTGGATCCCAAACGGCAGCCCCGTAAGACCACTAGACAGCGGAAAAGGAAATGGCTTTGTTTGGATACGTGTAGACAGTTGTTTCATAATGAGCTGCTACTTAACGCCTAGTGATGATATGGATGAGTTTAAAACTAAAATAGAGACAATAGAAGATGAAGTGAGAAGAATTGGTAAAAAGTTTATAGTAGCAGGCGACTTCAATTCCCGAGCTATCGAATGGGGATCTGATGTAACAAACACAAGGGGCAGGTGCATTCTGGACATGGCGGCTAGAACCGGTCTGGTCGTCGCGAATATCGGTAATACACCCACATTTAACAGACCAGGCTGCGAAGGTACTATTCCAGACATTACACTGGTCTCAGAGTCTCTCGCTCATAAGATCGTAAATTGGACAGTACTCGATATATACACGGGAAGCGACCATGAGTACATATCATACACTCTCAAATCGCATAGGGAAATTGAGAGGCGAAGGAGTAAAGGCTCCCGTAAGTGGAATACAAATAAATTAGATACAAGCATATTGCTCTCAGAAATAGACCGAGAAGAACCCCAATTAGCAGGAAATGCTAGAGCAGACGCAGGCGCCATAATGAAAGTCATTACTAGGGCTTGTAGTAAAGCAATGCCATCGATAAAGGCAGGTAACGGGAGACAAGCTGCATATTGGTGGAATGAGAACATCGCCCAACTCAGAAAAAAGTGTCTTAAGCAGAGAAGAATATACACCAGAGCAAAGAGGCGAGGCGAGGCAGTAGCAGAAAGAGAAAGATTCAAAGATGCACAAAAAGATCTTCGGAATGCTATCGACAAAAGTAAGAGGGATAAGTGGGAGAATCTAAGAAACGACATAAACAAAGACCCCTGGGGCCTAGGGTATAAAGTCGTAATGCAGAAGCTTGGATCAAGAAGCCCGGTGGGAGAGATGAACGAGGAAGTAATGGACGATATTGTTAATGCTCTCTTCCCAAGTCATCCGCTAAGACCACCTGATACTGACGACGACGTGGACATATTGTCTATTCCCCTTTTCACTGAAGAAGAACTGAAATTCGCAACAGCAAAGCTAAAGCCGAATAAAGCTCCAGGGCCCGATGGAATACCAGTTGAAGTTCTGAAGATAATAGCAGAGAAACGACCAAAAGTACTCCTGAATATGTACAACACGTGTCTAAAGGAGGGAACTTTCCCAGATTCCTGGAAAGAACAGAAGCTGGTCCTAATAAGCAAAGGGAAAGGAGACCCATCCGCTCCTTCATCTTACAGACCTCTGTGCATGCTGAATACAGCTGGGAAACTTTTAGAGAGGTTATTAAAACCTAGAATCCAAGAAGCTATAGCGGTACAAGGAGGACTATCTGATAGACAACATGGCTTTCGACCGGGGAAGTCCACGATTGGCGCTCTCAAGGATGTTGTAGATGTAGTTATGGCGTCACGAGAACGAAACCACCATAGCAGACCCATTGTTCTCTTAGCCACCCTAGACGTGAAAAACGCTTTTAACAGCCTGAGATGGTCGAAGGTTTTGCAAGCTCTGGAAGAAACTTTTAACGTGCCGAATTACCTTATGAGGATGGTGAGATCATATCTTCGAGATAGAACTCTAATATACGATACTGCCCAAGGTGTTAAACGGACAGCAGTGACATCAGGCGCCGCACAGGGATCAATCCTCGGACCTGACCTCTGGAACATCAGCTACGATGGTATTCTAAAAATGGACATGCCTGAAAGCACTTTCCTGGTTGGATACGCTGACGATATTGCAGCTGTAATACAAACAAGAACCATGGAAGACGCACAAAGACGTTTGAACCAGGTCATGATTAGAACAACAAACTGGCTAAAGTCACATGGGTTGGAGTTGGCCACCCACAAAACAGAGCTACTTCTTTTAACTGGGCGTCGAATACCAACAAATGTCGACATGAGAGTAGATGATATAGTCATTCCCACAAAACCAGCAGTTAACTACCTAGGACTAAGATTGGATACGAAACTCACCTTTTCATACCAAATAAAACACTCCACGGAAAAGGCAGCCAAAGTAACGGCAAATCTAAGCAGATTGATGGCAAACATTGGAGGTCCTCTGCCGAAAAAGAGGAAGTTATTAATGGAGGCATGCAATAACATTCTCCTCTACGGATGCGAAGTTTGGGGTATGTCACTCCAGGCACGACAAAGAGCCAATAAACTTCTCTCAGTTCAGCGTACGGCAGCATTAAGAGTAGCTTCTGCGTATCGCACTGTGTCGGC